>NC_058132.1:99022214-99058158 GCF_016433145.1 Gracilinanus agilis
AGAGAGAGAGAGAGAGAGAGAGAGAGAGAGAGAGAGAGAGAGAGAGAGAGAGAGAGGGAGAGAGAGAGAGAGAGAGATACTCAAGGAAAGAAGTAGCTTACAAAAGCATAACTTCTAGCAGTAGGGAAAAGAGCTGATTATGGACTCAGTCCAGAACTGAGTAACCTTGAGTATCCTGCCCAGCTGAGATGTACCCATCTGGGAGCTTTGGAAGGACTCCATTGTGGGGGGGAAACCACGCACACACTCTGTCCCTTCCTCTGATTGGCTGATTCCTCCAAGACTCCCCATCCCCATTTTACGGAAAATGCCCAGTCAGTCTTGTCTTTATTCCGTTTCTGCACAATCTACTCCTGATTCTCTAGACTTTCTCAGCCATGCCCCAGCATGAGTATCTTCTCCTCCTATCCTGCCCTCTTTCAGCATCTTTTTATGCATTGTCTTCTCCCACAGAAATATAAGCACCTTGAGGGCAGGAACTATCATTTTCCTGCTTGTACTTGTATTCCCCTATTCTCTGTACTTCTCACTGTACCTGGCACATAATATATACTTCATAAAGGTTTACTGGCCTAACAAATGATTGTTGACCTGTGCTCCCTACCTGTACGCCTCACTCAGCGTACTCTAAGTTTGTCTCATCTTCCCAAGGATGTCGTATGTACTCGTGGAAGAGTACACCCACATTCTAAGGGGAGAATTTTGCTTTGTAGCCACTCTTCTTGCTGTGCCATCTTATTAAAAGTTTTTTGTTGTTGTTTTTTTCTGTGAGCTTATTGTGTTTCCAGGCCGAATGTTAGTAGGAAGCTCATGGACTCTGAAAGTACAGTTTTTGGAGCATAGTCTCCCAGGTACCCAGACAACTTGTGGGAGGGGCAGCTATCCTCTGGGAATCCAAAGCCTGAAGTGCCATTGAGGGAGACAGGGCAGAAAGAAAAGCATTGAACGAACTGAATGCCAGATTCCCCATGGTTTAGATTAAGCTGAATAAACACAGTGATCAAACCCATCAGAAGGCATTTGTGAGACCTTCAGTTTCCGACAGTTGGTGTTGGGTAGTTTAGAAGGCAGAGCAAAGGGGAAAGGGCTTGTTCCCATTTGGGGAAAGGGATTGCTCATCTCACCTCAAGTCAAAATGACAATCCCGATGCTTCCCAACAAACTCACAAAGTTCTGTTTGTTTCCATTAGACACACTTTGTTATCTATAGATTAGGAGATAACAGTATTTCCACTCCCTGCCTAGGATTCCAGAGCTGGAGACCTCAGACTTTATCTTGTGTGACTCTTCCTGGAAGCATGAATCTTACTAGTAACCCCATTAACAGCTGGTCATCCAGTCTGTGCCCGAGTATTTCCAGGGATGTGGGAATGGAAGAGCCCGAATGAAGCCCCTATGGTTCCCATTTCATGGGACTGATTCTTCCCTCTCAAGACAGGAGAGTCTTCCCTGTCAAAGGGATTTTCTTACCATATCACAGGGAGGTTTTTCCAGAGGCCTATGGCTGGTTCGTCCAAGGTTCGCCACAGCCAGGAGAAGCAAGACCCACAGGTTCATGGCTCTGGACAGAGGTGGGAAAGAAATGAGACACATCATCAGATTTTAGAGAATCTATATATATACTATCCCCCCAAATACCTTTGCTCAGAATGCCAATCACATCATAGAATCAGATTAAAAATGATCGGGGCTGGAAAGGGGAAACTTAGAACACAGAATCCCAGAACTAAGAGGGAGAGCTTAGAACCCAGAATGCCAGAGCTAATAGGGGGAGCTTAGAACACAGAATCCCAGAACTAAGAGGGAGAGCTTAGAACCCAGAATGCCAGAGCTGGGAGGGAGAGCTTAGAACCCAGAATGCCAGAGCTGGGAGGGAGAGCTTAGAATTCAGAATGCCAGAGGTAGGAGGGGGAGCTTAGAACTCAGAATGCCAGAGGTAGGAGGGGGAGCTTAGGACATAGACTGCGATAGCCAGAAGAGTCACTTTTGTGGCCATCTAGTTCATGGAACAGGGAAGGAAACTCCGTTCTTAGAATTGGAAATGACCTGTCCAAGGTCACATTGAACAATACATTAGAATGGATTACAAATTCCTATATTCAGAGACCATTTCTTATTAACCTTTGTATTTCTCCAGGGGCTGAGCACAGGCCTGGTATATAATAGGTTCGTGGAATCCTAAATATCAGCTAGCCGTGGGGAAGTCACTTTGTGTCTCTAGTTTACTCATTTATTAAAATGAAGGAGATGATTTAGGATTCTATGAACCTACTATATACAAGGTTTTGTGCTTAGCCTTTGTAGAGATACTTTGTAGAGATAAGAAATGGTTTCTGAATTCAAGAACTCATGAAACAATTCCAAAGGCAGCTACTGTATTATAGGTAACAATTTATGATGACCTAGTTTAGAATATAGAGGGGAACACTATAAAGGTCTAGAATAAAGAAGCAATCAGAATGGGGTGAGGTCATTCAGGAAAGCCTTATTGCTCTTTTGCTTTGGAACTAATACACAATATTGATTCTGAGATGGAAGGTAAGGGCTCCGCAAATAGGGTTAAGTGACTTGCCTAGGGTCATACAGCTAGGAAAGTGTCTGAGACCAGATTTGAACCCAGGATCTTCCATCTTTAGGCCGGGCTCTCTATCCACTGAACCATCTCACTTCCCTCAGGAAATGCATTATTAATGATGACTCCCCGAACATCCTAGCCAAGCCTAAAGTAGTTGCAATAGTAGCAGAGGCAAATCTTTCATAGGACCATAGATCAGGAAGGGATTTCAAAGACCATCTGATCCAAGTACTCCATTTTTACAGTTGAGGAATCTGAGGCTTAGCAAAGTTAAGTCATTTGCTCCTAAAGGATCTAGGATATATGAATATCTTCAATCCTGGAAGATAACATATTCTAAATGACTGACCTGTCTAGACTAATTAACCTACATTTCCTCCTAGCTCTGACATTCTAAAACTCTGAAGTTCCTCTCAGCTCTGTGTTCTGTGTTCTAAAGTCCTGTTGAGCTCCAGCATTCTCTTTCATTAATGGATGAAAAAAAGAAAGCATTTACCCTTTGATCCTATAAAACCACTACTAGGTCTGTTTCCCTAAGAGATCATAAAAAAGGGGAAAGGAACCACTTGTACAAAAATATTTGCAGCAGCTCTTTTTGTGGTGGCAAAGAATTGGAAAACTGAGAGGATGTCCATCAATTGGGGAATGGCTGGACAAATTGTGATATATGATGGTTTTAGAATACTATTTTGCTATAAGGAATGATGAGAACAGGATGATTTCAGAAAAAGCTGGAAAGACCTGCATGAACTGATGCAGGAAATAAGCAGAACCAGAACATTGTACGCAGTAACAGCAATATGGGATGAACAACTGCGAAAGACTTAGCTCCATGTTGTCAAATCTATGGCACATGTGCTAGAGGGAGCTGCTCCCTTTCCCCTCTCCATGCATACCTGAGGACATTTCTCACATGACCTGACCCTCTGCCCAGCAGCTCAATGGGAGTGCTTCCTCCCTCCCCTTTTTGGGGTAAGAGTGGGGGAGCTCACATGTGGCATGAGGGTTCCAGTTTGGGTACCCAGTCTCTAAAAGGTTTGCCATCGCTGACTTAGCTGCTCTTAATAATAAAATGATCTGGAACAATTCTGAAGGATTTATGACAAAGAATGCCAGAGAAAGAACCAGAGTCAGATGCAAATCAAAGCATACCATTTTCACATTAGTTTATTTAATTTTTATTGGGGTTTTTTAATGTTATATGATTATTCTCTTACAACAGTGATCAATTTTGAAGTATCCTAGCCAAGCCTAAAGTAGTTGCTTTAGTAGCAGAGGCAAATCTTTCATAGGACCATAGATCAGGAAGGGATTTCAAAGACCATCTGATCCATGATAATACAGGTATAACCCAGATCAAATTGCTTACCATCTCCAAGATGGGGGAGGGAAGAGAGAGAGGGAGACAATTTGATCTTATAATTTTGGAAAACATGTGTTGAACATTGTTATTACATGTAGTTGGGAAAATAAAATGTCTGAATAAAAAAGTATTTATTGAATACTTACTATATATTAACCATATAAAGAAAAGTAAATAGTCTCTTCTCTTAAAAAGCTTATATTTTACTAGGAGGAAATTTCAGCTGCAAATAGATGGAAAGAGTCTATGTGAAGGGAAAAAGAGTTGTACAAAAATATTTATAGCTGCACTCTTTGCGGTGGCAAAAAAAAATTGAAAAATGAGGGGATGCCCTTCGATTGGGGAATGGCTGAACAAATTGTGGTATCTGTTGGTGATGCGATTGTGCTAAAAGGAATAATGAACTGGAAGAATTCCATGTGAACTGGAACAACCTCCAGGAATTGATGCAGAATGAAAGGAGCAGAACCAGGAGAACATTATACACAGAAACATATACACTATGGTACAATCCAATGTAATGGACTTCTCCACAAGCAGCAATGCAATGATCCAAAACATTTCTGAGGGACTTAATGAGAAAGAACTCTATTTACATCCAGAGAAAAGAACTGTGGAAGTAGAAACACAGAAGAAAAACAACTGCTCAACCACATGGGTCGGTGGGGATATGATTGGGGATGTAGACTCTAAGTGATCACCCTAATGCAAATATTAATGATATGGAAATAGGTCTTGATCAATGACACATGTAAAACCTAGTGGAATCGCGTGTTGGCTATGGGAGGGGGAATGAATATGAATCATGTAATCATGGAAAATTTTTCATAATTAATCAATAAAATAAAAATAAATTTTAAAAAGAAAGAGCCTATGCGAATGTCAGTAAAGCAGATGGTGATGCATCTTCTGTAATACCTTTTCCATTGACAAAATCATTTCCATTTCTGATGCTGAGGCATTTGACAGGGCTGAGAATTTTGGTGTGAGAACTCTCATTTCTGGGTACTTTATCACTACGGCTGCAGAAACAATTACCAGAAGGCATCTCTCCTAGGATGGCTTCTGGACATGATGGAAGTTGAGGCTGAGTGAGATATAGGACCAGTGATCTTGAAGGGTGATCCAACTCCTGGTCTCCTGGACAGTTGGTTTTGCTGTTGTCAGGGAAGGTGGAGCTCTTTTTTGCAGTGATTATTATTCTCAATGATGGCCAGGGAACATGAGCTGATAGAAGTAGGGCTGGTAGTCTGGGAAGAACTGATATTCCCAAAGCTCTGGGATTCAGGGTACTGGACTATTTCCAAATCTGAGGAGAGATGGTGGTCAAGGTGATGGCAGTAGTCTTACTGGGCTGGAACATGCTGCCTCCTGTCTCTCCCTTGCTGCTTGCCTGCTCACAGTTGCTCCATTTTCCTCATTCCCTTCCAGATGTTCTGCAGCCCCTCTCAGATCTGATATCGTTGGTCTGACATTCTATGGTTGGTTGGATGAGTTCCAAGCTCCAGAGTGACACAGAACGATGTTTCCATTCCTACCTCATAGAACAGGAGAACAAGGGGCCCCTCAGACAAAGTCATCTTCACATATGGGGCATATGGATAACAATGGAAGCTGACATTGGAACATCTAATCCCCAGTTCCTGCATTCTCTCCTTTCACAGGGGCCTTAAATGGGGCCCCCGTGAACACCCACCTTCTGTAGGCCCCAAGAAGCTTTCTTTCCTCATCTTAGATCCTGCAGCCCTCCTTGGGCCTCCTCTCCCAGAAACAGAATTCCTCCTCTCACTTCCTCCCCCTGGGGGCCTGTTATTTTGCTCCTTGGCCTTTGAAACATGGGCTCTTCCCCATTGTTTGGGCAGCTCCGGGACTGAGTTTAGTCAGGAAGTCCCATTGTCAAGGCAGGAGCTCAGTGCCCTGGCATTGTATGAACCGAGGGCAGCTCTGCCTCTTACTTACACGCTGGGGCTGTCTGCTCAGGCTTGGCCAACTTCAGGAAGATCCTTCTACAGCTCCTAACCTCTGCGTCCTAGTAGGCCACAGAAGATGGGTAGCTTGAGAAGAGGGGTAGGGTAGGTGAGGCAGTATAACACAGACTGGATTTTGGAGGGCAGAGCTGGAGACTTTGGAACACAGAGCTTCAAAAGAGTCTTCAGACATCACGAACTCTTAACATTTGCCCAAAGTATCAATCAATCACCAAGCACTTTTTTTTTGACCCTTACTTTCTGTCTTAGTCATAACTCTAAGACAGAGGGACAAGGGCTAGGCAAATGAGGTTAAGTGACTTACCCAGGGTCACACAACTAGGAAGTATCTGAGGTCAGATTTGAACCCAGGTCCTCCCAACTTCAGGTCTAGTGTTCTATCCATGGTGCTAGAGAGCTGCCTCTCACCAAACCTTTATTAAGTGCTTACAATGTACCTGGAACTATGCTAAGCATTGAAGATAACAAAGAAAATCAAAGTGGCACCCATCCTCAAAAGACTTACATTCTAATGGAGTAGACATGATAAATGAAGTAGCTAGGCAGATCAGTAGAAAGAGAAGTGGGCCTGGAATCAAGAAGACCCGAGTTCAAATTTGGCCTCAGACAATTGGCCTCTCATTGTTAGGTAGCTTTTCCCTATGTTAAACCAAAATCTGTCTCACCAGATGTGTGACCCGGGGCAAGTCACATAACCTCTGTTCATCCTAATGGAGAAGATAGTGGCTAATCCCTCCAGTGTCTTTGCCAAAAAATCCCCATGGACAGTATTGGTGTGCTAGTCCACGGGAATTGCAAAGAGTAGGACATGACTGAATTACTGAATAACAAGGGAAGGCATCATATCTAAATGAGTGCATATAAGATATAGAATAGATAAAGGTCCACTTGGAGGGGAAGGCACTAGCTGTTGGGGGAATTAAGGGGAAGCCTCCTGGAAGCTCTCTTAAAGGAAGCCAGGGTTTCCAGCAGGCAGCTAGATGGCTCAGTGGGTAAAGCACTGAACCTAGAGTTAGGAAGACTTAAGTTCAAATCCAGCCTCAGATGCTTACTACTGTATGTGTGATCCTGGTCAAGTCACTTAACCTCTGTTTGCCTTAATCTACTGGAGAAAGAAATGGCAAACAACCCCAGTGTCTTTGCCAAGAAAATCCACGGACAGCATGTGTGTGCTAGGATCCATGCTAGGGGTCACAAGGAGTAAGACATGAATGAACCACTGAACAGCAACAAGGGTTTCCTATAGTGCAAGGTAAGGAGGAAGAACATTCCAGGCCTGGGGTACAGAGGTAGGTGCAAGGAGTAGCCATTTGGTTTCTGCTTGAAGTTTCCCTGTGATAGGCAATGCACACTTTCCCCCCACGCAACACTCCTCTCTCCAACTATTTTGGATAGCTCTCATTGTTCGGTAGCTTTTCCCTCTGTTAAACCAAAATGTGCCACTATTGAACCTCACCTTGTTGGCCCTAGTTTTCCTCTCAGTTCAAAGCAGAACAACGTGAATCTCTCTTCCGGGCATCCCTTGAAGGACACAAATGCCATGAGTAGGTATTGAGGTCATTCATAAATCTTTGCATGGATGAATGTTTTCCAGGGCTGTCGGTGTCCAGATCACTCTTCTCTGATCATACCAGCTTAGCAACATCTCTCCTAAAATCAGGCCCCAGAACTGAACATGAAATTCCAAGTATATAGTCTAACCAGAGCAGGACAATTGGCATCACTTCCCTTATGCCAAAGACTATCCTATTTATGTTTCCAAAGACTGTATCCAAAGAGGGAGCAGCTAGGTGACATAGAGGATGGAGCACTGGATTTATAATCAGGAAGACTCATTTAGATGATATCAAATTTAGCCTCAACCACTATGTGACTCTGGACAAGTCACTTAACCTGGTTTACCTCAGTTTCATCATCTGTAAAATGAGCTAGAAACCTAAAGTATCTCTGCCAAGAAAACTCCAAATAGGATCACAAAGAGTCAGATACAACTGAAAAACAACTAAACATTGATTGAATTAATTTTATCTGACAACCAGGCTAGGTGGGACAATGGATAGAATACCTGAGACCAGATTGGGGATGAGTAATTTGATTCTGGGCAAGTCATTTTATTTCTGTCTGCCTCAATTTCCTCATCTGTGAAATGGAGATGATAATAGCACCTACCTCCCTGGGTTGTTTGTGAAGATCAAAGGAGGTGACACTTGAAAAAGTGCTTATTAGAACAGTGTCTAGAAGATAGTAAGTACATAAAACTGTTTCCTTCCTTCCTACATCACACTGTTGACTGTGATTAAGCTTGTTGTCCATTAAAACCCTTAAATTGGTTTCACATAAAGCTCCTCTAGCCCTGCCTCCCCACTTAAGTAACTTTTTTTCATGCTCTTATGCACGAATTTACATTTATCTTTAAGAAATATAAGAGTTTGGGACCAAGCAGTCCAACTCTTTTCCTTTCCTTTCCACTTTCACAAATGAGGAAACGGAGACCCAGGGAGGTGAAGCAATTTGGCTAAAACCACAAAGCAAGTGTCAGGTCCTGCCGGGATCAGAAATGCCTGGACAGTTGGCACAGATGCAAACCAAGAGGAAATGCAGGCTAGTGTCTAAAAAGCCAGGTAGATGATGTAGGTAGAGAATCACATGTAGATAGAGATTTGGTACAGATAACAGAACCTGGGCTCGTGGTGGCAAACCGATGACACACATGTCAGCACTGACATGCGTAGCCATTTTCGATGACACGAAACATGCGGTGGCATACAGAGAAGTATGGGGCCACCTGCTGAGGATAAAACATTTGCTGTAGTGTAGTGTAGACACTCTGTGCACTATAGGTGACAATTCTGCCTATATTAACTTACTTATTTTGGTTTATTACAGTAATATATTACAATTATACTTTTTGTTATTTAAACTATAAATATCATGAAATGATGGCTTTTTTCTTGAAGTGACACACCACCCGAGTTATGCTCGTTTTTTGGGTAAATTTTGACACACCAAGCTCAAAAGGTTGCCCATCACTGCCCTAGGCATATGGACCAATAAGAAAAGGAATGATGGAGATGCAAGGGAACTAAAGCGCATTTGGGTCCAACTCCCTTATTTGACTAATGAGGAAACAGGTTCAGAAGGGAAGGTGCTTACCCAAAGCCAAATGCATGAGGTAGGGGCAGAGCCCAGGACTGAGCCTAGGGATCTCCCCTGAGGGGTTTAGTTTCTGTCAGTGAAGCTGTATTCAAATGGTCTTCCAACAACCACATTCTTTCTTCTGCTTGCCATTGCCTTCTCCTTTGGGGACCCTGATCCAGCTTGGGGGGAGCCTAGTAGAAATAGCTGGTTTTACAAAATATATTTTTTAAACTTTACCTTCTTTTTTAGTATGAGTTCTAAGCTAGAAAGGCTAGAAAGGCTAGGCAATGGAGGCTAAATGACTTGTCCAGGGTCACATAGGTAGGAAGTGTCTGCGGTCAAATTTGAACCCAGGATTTCCTGACTCTAAGCCTGGTACATTATCTACTGTGCCACCTAGCTGTCCCTTACAAAATGCTTTAAGATTTTGTTATTATTGCTCAGTCATTTGAGTCATGTCTTCATGGTCCCATTCGAGGTTTTCTTGGCAAAGATACTAAAGTGGTTTGCCATTTGCTTCTTCAGTTCATTTTATAGATGAGGAAACTGAGGCAAACAGAAGGAACAGACTTGTCCAGGGTCACATAGCCAGTAAGTGTCCAAGGACTAATTTGAAATCAGGAAGATGAATCTTCCTGACTCCAAGCCCACTGTGCCAAGATGGCATAACCTCTGGCTTCCAGGGTTGTTATGGGGATAAAAGGAGACTATTTGTAAACTACTTTGTAAACCTTAAAGTGCTACATTAATGCTGGCTATTATTACATTATCTCACATGTTACCACAACTCTGTGAGTTAGGCATTCTCTAATTCCATTATATTCAATAAACATCTCTTAGGCACCTGTTATGTACCTAGTGCTAAGTGTTGGAAGACTACAGACATTATTTCCATTTTCAGAAGAGGAAGTAGAGGAGCAAAGTGAACTTGAACTTGGGTCTTCCTGAGATAAGTGTTAATTGATTGGAGAATGAGGTATGATAGACTTTGGACAAGTCATCTGACTATCTGAGCTTCAGTTTGCCTAGCAATAGAAGAGACAGTCTCCCAGTTTTGACATTCTGTGTTTTCAAGTCACTTCCAGGTTGGACACGTTATGTCCTAAGGTCTCTTCCAACTCAGATATTCTGTTAGTTATATTCTATATTTGTTCTTTGTTCTTTTCTAGATCTGACATTCTGCTCTGTGTTCTAAGGTTCTTTTCAGCTCTGATTGTGTTTTGAGTTTTCTAGCTCTGATAGTCAATGTTCTAAGGTCCCTTTAATTTGGCAGCCTGTTCTCTGTTTTAACTTTCGGTGGTCTATGATCCCTCCCAGTTCTGACAATCTGGATTCTAAGGTTTTTTTTTCCTACCTTTGATTTAAATTCTACACTCTAATGTCATATGCCTTATGATTCTTCCCAGCTCTGAAAGTCTGGGTTCTAAGGTTTTTTTTTCCTAACTCTGAAGGTCTAAATGTCTTATGATCCCTCCCAGTTCTGACAGTGTGGGTTCTATGGTTTTTTCTAGCTCTGAAGGTCTGTGTTTTGTGCTCTGACATTCTGTCTTATGGCCATTCCCAGCTCTGAAAGTCTGGTTCTTAGATTTCTTCTATTTCAGAAAGTCTGTGCAGTGTTTTAACATTCTCTATCTTATGGTCCCTGGTAGTCTGGGTTCCGAGGTTTCTTCTAGGTCTGAGAGAGGGGGTTTCAAGGTCCCTTCATTATGCAAAAAGCATGCTTGTGTCCACATACACAATCTCTTGTTGTGTGTGCAGGGGCAGAGGGCTGAGACAGAAGCAGGAGAGGCAGGATGGCAGCAGCATCATGGAAGCTTTCCCACTTAACTTTGGGTGGCACCTTCTCAGTCACTCACCCCTTTTGTCTCCAGACTTCACGTGATGGTAGAGGAAAATTCCACCCCCTTTCCTTATTTCTTCCAACTGAAGGAAATGACAACAAGGACAATGCTTATAATTTCTTAGGCTTACATAATAGAGTTTTGACCTTTGTGATGGGCTTTCCTGTATCATCTGAACTTCACTACAATTTTAGGAAGTGGCTAGTGAAGAAGTTATTAGTACCATTTAATAGATGAAGATACCAAGGCCAAGTAAGTGATGTGCCTGAGGTCATACCACAAACTTGGGCCCCAGCTGGGAGTAGGATGTAGGAGTGTCTCAGAAGTCTAGATATCTGCTTTTTCTCAGCCTGGCCATCACACCTTCTTTCCCAATCCCCTTCCAAATCCCAACTATTGAGAACCCAAAAGATTATATCTATTGGGCAGTGTAAACATCTACCAATTTCTGTTATTTTAGATCCACTGGAAAAGATTTTTCCATCTCTCAATATAGAAAAGAAGTAGCATTCATGTAAGCCCCAACATAATGGTATCATTTCTTTATCTCTTCCCCTTTAAGTCTGCCATATTGATTTTAGTTAGCTTCTATCTTAGTTTGGTATGTTTTCCTGATGGGTGGAGGCTTTTCCTTATTAATAAGCCACTGCAAGGGCTGTTGCTAGAAAGGAGTTTCCCACCTGGGAAATTCCACAGTGAGTGAATTCCTGCAGCTACCACTCCCATTCCTCAAGTTTGGTAGAATCTATTTCTAGTATTATTAAGCTTAAACCTGCTAAATTTCTGAATAATTTTCTTTTTGTCCTGCTGCAGAGGTCTCACTTACATCTCTAGGGCCATAACCACCTCATATTCTAGTCGTTTCCTAGTTACCTACCCAGACCATTCCTCCTTACTGCTGAAGCTGGAGGTGGGATCTAGTGGAAAAGACATTTGTTCAATGACACTTTGAAGTCAGATGGGAAGGACTTCACCAACTCGTAGAAGACTCTGGACATGGGCTAAGTATCCTGTGGTCCTTGCTCCTCCTTACTTTGTCCATTAAACCTCTCTCAGCCAACTACAGAATTCACCTTGCTATTCTTTTCTTCATGCATTCTCCCCTGAGAATTCTCTTGGTACCCTGCCTTGAATGAGATCCCTTTTAAGGTTGGAAAATGCTTCAACCTGAGAACTAGGAGAGTCAGAAGTGTGAGAGAGCTCATTCCACACCCAACCAGAGTAGAAAAGTTTCAAACCGGTTTTATTTTTATTTTGTTATAAAATCTAATATGATTCCATATCTGCCCATTTGAAGATTTACAATAATTTGTCCAGAATTCTTTTAAAAGTGTGTGGGTGAATTATCAGGTATTATCTATGTAGAATTTCAGAATATAATGGTTTTTTTTTCAATATGATGTTAGAAGGTTACACCTTAGATTTTAGGAAAGAATACTGAATCCTAGTAATTTAAAAAATTTGTGCAGTTGTAGCAATATGAGGAAAATTTATATTTAACCTTAAATATGATTAAGAAGATTCACCATTTGGAATTAAATCTTATGAGACTGTAATTGGAAGATATGCCATGGAAACAAATGATCTATGATGCCAGCAGCCCTATGGGGTTACAGGTGTGAACTGCAGGTGGATCTCTGTCTCAAGGAAAAGCTGCGAGAGTGATTTTGGCCTGATTTAGGACTCTCTAGGCTGGCTTCCCTTAGGATGACATTTCCTCTTTTTTTTTTTTTTTTTAACCATCTTTGGGGAGGAGGAAAGGGATAATTTGGCTCAATTTTTTAATAAGGTTAAATTGTTTTTACATGTACTTGAGGAAAGAATAAAATAAAATATTATTTGAAAGCTATAAAAGAAAATAGTGGTTTATGTGGGTGAAATAGCCAATCTATTTGAAAATGGTGTTAGAGGTAGCTAAAGGAATACAATCCCTACTCCGTTTAGACACCTCAGCATAGTTTTTTTTTGTTTGTTTTGTTTTTTTGTTGTTGTTTTTTTTTAAGCCCTTGTACTTCGGTGTATTTTTTTTCATAGGTGGAAGAGTGGTAAGGGGGGGCAATGGGGGTCAAGTGACTTGCCCAGGGTCACACAGCTGGAAGTGGCTGAGGCCGGGTTTGAACCTAGGACCTCCTGTCAGCATAGCTTTTTTTTTTTTAAATAATAAACAGTTAAAATAAGAGCAAATTTAGCTGCGTGATTTAAAAAGGATATTGTTATTAGAGCCTTAGTATCTCATTCTTCTCAGAGGGAAATGAGAAATGAGAATTTTGAATTTAATTTTGAACTTGTTTTAAAATTGATAATTTTTATATAAGTTGTACTCTTAGCATTCAAATATTGGGATGGTTATCTTATACAATCAAACTTGGGCAAGCATTCTAAGATAGTATTGTTTTATAAAAGGATACTGGGTTTGAATCTTTATTTAGCATATATTTTCTTTTTTTGTTTGTTTCTTTCCATAAATAATGCTTTGAGTCATTACCAAGTTTAAAAACTGTGATAAACCAGTGCTGTGTTTGTTTATTTGTTTAGCTTTTGTATTTCTACAGCTTGGTATTTATCTGTTCTTTAATGTTGCTTGAACTATGCTATTACTATGGTATTCTTAGGCAAACTGTAATTTCCTAGCAAGTATGATTTAAATATGTGTAATTGCTACAAGTGGATTTTAATGAAAAATGTAGTATGATGTTGTTAAAAGATAGTTAATAAAGTTAACTTTCACGGTTTGTTTGTCGTTTTTTATTTTTTTAAACCCTTACCTTCCATCTTAGAATCAATACAGTATATTTATTGGTTCTAAGACAGAAGAGAGGTAAGGGCTAGGCAATAAGGGTTAAGTGACTTGCCCAGGGTCTCACAGCTGGGAAGTGTGAGGCCAGATTGAACCTAGGACCTCCCATACCTGGGCCTGGCTCTCAATCCACTGAGCCACCCAGCTGCTCCCTCACTGTTGTCCTAAGCATCAATATCAAATGATTTTAAAGACCATCAGAATATTTCAATCGGTCCAAAATACTGCATACCTGTTGGGGCTGACAACATGAATTAGTCTTATATGGTCATGAGCAAAACCCAGGATTGTCATTCTTTTGAAAATATGGTTTTGCATTCCTCATAGATTTTCTTTTCTAACAAGGAAGTCATTCTGAAAACCTACTTATTGCAGAGATTTCCAGAGAAAAATTCACAGAGACCCAATCACTGAAGTCTCTACCTCAGATTCCTAAGACGTGGTGGCCTATGGGAAGTGGAGTTTCCTTTCTTTAGTAAGACTGGCTTGCCCAGGGCAGGGCCCCCTTATGCCTGTTTTTCAATTTGGAGTCTTCCTTTCTAAGGCCGATTGGCTGAATGGGACCGTCTGCTCCCTTGGACTATTTGTCTATGCTCCGGCCTCCATCTCCCTCTCTCCTTTTGGTGAGCCCACTGCCTCAACCCTCCTGGACACCCCCATTAGTTCCTTGCTTTCTCTGCCAAACTATGGCACACATTTGACTCTACAGTGCCTCCTTATGGCCTAA
Organism: Gracilinanus agilis; assembly: GCF_016433145.1. Lineage (NCBI taxonomy): Eukaryota > Metazoa > Chordata > Mammalia > Didelphimorphia > Didelphidae > Gracilinanus > Gracilinanus agilis. Next base: position 99,036,644 of record NC_058132.1, read on the forward strand.
GGCAGAATCACTTCCACCATCAAAGGGAAATGACAACCTCCTCAAGGAATCTCCAGATTGACTCTTTTCTAGGGTGTTCAAAAAAAGAACTCAAAAGACGAAGTGGTTTGGACTCTTTCCCTTTAAAGGAGACAATCAAACCTTAAATACTTTCCCAATCCCCCTAGCTTCTGGCTATTTAAGCTAGGCCATTCCCAATTATCCTGGTTTCTGGCTACTATATCTTTCCCAAGCTTGTGTGAATTCAAATAACCTGGCTTTTCCCCCTTCCCCTTTTCAAAATACCATTTAAGGGGAGCTGCTAAGTGGCTCAGGAGATTGAGATACAGGAGGTGCTGGATTCAAATTTGAGCTGAGACACTTCCTAGCTGTGTGACCCTGGACAAGTCACTTAACCTCCATTGCCTAGCCCTTACCACTCTTCTGACTTGGAACCAATATGCCGTATCGATTCTAAGAGAAAAAGTAAGGAATTAAAAAAAAAACACAAACAACCCTTAAGTATCCCTCTCTGTTGTTCAGGGTAAATCCTGGTGCTGAGGTTCTTTGTAGTTCTCCAGATTATAATCCCAACACTACAGCTTTGTGGGGCTTTCTGCAGTATAATCTCCTTACCCCAATTAAAGACCTGCTGTTAGAACTACTGTGGTGATTCAATATAGTTTTTTTTAAAATTTTTTTTAAACCCTTGTACTTCTGTGTATTGTCTCATAGGTGGAAGAATGGTAAGGGTGGGCAATGGGGGTCAAGTGACTTGCCCAGGGTCACACAGCTGGGAAGTGGCTGAGGCCAGATTTGAACCCAGGACCTCCCATCTCTAGGCCTGACTCTCAATCCACTGAGCTACCCAGCTGCCCCCTCAATATAGTTTTTCAGGTTGACGCTCATCTGTTAAAATAGGGCTCTGAGGAGATAGTGGACATAAAGAGTTTTAAAAAATCTTAACGGTTTATGACCAAACAGGAAGGAGAAAAAGTGGAGGCATGAAGCTGACTTCCAGCCTAACTCTGGCAACCCTGGAGCTGAGGAGCCCCATCAGACACACAGGAGACTGACTCACCAGGTCTGCACCCACCCACCTGGCAGGGGCCAACCCCTACTGCCTGGGGCCGAAGAGCTTTGTGGTGGGGATGGAGGGGGAAGAAGGGGGAAGCTAGATGTGGGACAGGAGGGGTTGTTTTTCAAGTCCTCCCTGGGTTGTAGGATCGAGTTGGAAGATGCCTTTAAGGATCACTTTTAGCAAGATAACAGGGCTAACCAGTAGTCAAGGATAGGATTTGAACCCATGTCCTCTGATTCCAAATTCCACTCTCCACACTGAAACTCCCATTGTCCTCTGGTTGCCCTGAGAATCTTAGAAATGTTGGGCTTCAAGGACTAGATAGCAGTGGAAAGACCTATAACACACAACACCCCCCCCCCATACACAATTTGGTGGATGGGGGAGTAGGAGCAAGCATAGGTGTAATTATAATTTATAAAGCACTTTAAAGTTTCTTTATTATACCCACTTTACAAATGAGGAAAGTAAGGTAGAGATTAAATAGCTTGTGCAGAGTCACATAGCTAATAAGGTATCTGAGGCAGAATTTGAACCCAGATCTTCTTTCCTCTAGGTACAGCCAACTCGCCTGTTTTCTAACTAAACTGAAAATCTACATCAAGAGTAGATCCACAATCTCACAACTGACTGTATCCATGCATAACATATACTAGATCCTAGGCTGGAGTTATTATTTATTGACTACTAAAAATACTTAATTTCAGAAAACAAAGTAAAGTTTTTCCTTTTAGGGCTCTCCACCTCATATTCCTAAGGCAAAATCAGCCAAGAGTTCTTGAAAGGAGAAGCAACAAAGGCAACTTTCTTCTAAAATCTAGAATCTCAGAATGCCAAACTTCCTGTCTTGGAGACTTAGAATGTCAGAATTCTAGACCCTTAAAGTCATGAAAATCAAGAGACTTAGAAATCAAGACTCCTTGAATCTCACAACTAGAAAAAAAGGTACAGGTGACACCTAGTCTAAACATCCATCTGGGGTCTACAGTTTCCCCCAACAAGCAATTGATCATTCAGTCCCTACTTGTACATTATTACCACCAGTGAGGTGGAGTGAATTCTATTTTTCAATTATTCTTCCTTTTATTGAATTGACATCTTCCCTGATACTGTACGATGTTCCCATTTTCCTCCTCCTATGGAAAGTGGAGAGAGCAGAGATAAGCTTTGTCTCCTTACTTTTTTTGGTCTTGTTTTGTTTTGGTTTTTTGGTTGTGGGGCCAGGGAAGGTGGAGCCAGCCTTGCTGACTACTAGCCATCTGGGATAGCAGATGACTGGCAACCAAAAGAATGAAAAGTTTTCCATTTTATAGTGCTTTAAATTTTGAAAGACACTTTCCTCACCACATTACTGAGGTCAGCAGCCACAAGTTTCTCCCCACTATCGTCCATTCTCAACTCTGCTGTTAAAAGTAGTCTTTTTAGGTGCAGTTTAGTGACTCGGTGGATAGAGGCAAGCTTCAAGACGAGAGGTCCTAGGTCCAAATCTGCCTGCCCTCAAATAGATACTCCTGGGCAAGTTACTTAACTCCAGCTTCTTGGTCCTTATCATTCTTCTGCCTTGGAACTGATAGCTAGTATCACTTCTAAGACAGAAGGTAAGGGTTTAGAGAAAAAAGGGTAAGTCTGATCATGTCGCCCCTACCCCTCTCAATATACTCCTGTGGCTCCTTATCACCTCCAGGATTACATATAAAACCTTCATGACCTCCTCTCCAAATGCATACAACTTTCCAGTCTTCTTTTTATACCTTACACCCCACCCCCTGACATGCACTTTATGATACAGCGACACTGGCTCCTGGCTGGTCTTTGAATAAGACATCCCATCTCCCCACTCTGAACATTTTTGCTGGTTGTCCCCATGCCTAGAAGATCTCCCTCATCATTTCTGCCACTTGGCTTTCCCAGCTAAAGTTCTAATTTCTACAGCAACCCTTTCCTGACTGCCTCCCTCCCCTGTCCCCAGCTCAATTCTAGTGCCGTCCCCTTGTTGATTAGTTCTAGTTCATTCTGTACATATCTTATTTTTATATGGCCATTGACCTCTTTTTGACCATATTGTCTCCTCTGTTAAACTGTAAACTCCTTGAGAGCAAGGATGTTCTTTTAGTCTTCTTTGTATCCTCAATACTTAGCAAAGTAGGTGGCACAGAGTAGCTGTTTAATGAATGTTTATTGACCAACATAGAAGGGGCTTAGTAAATATTTATTAATTCTTAGTAAATATTAAATAATTTCTTAGTAAATATTTATTAATTCTCAATTTAATAATTTATTAATTACACTCTCCATTTTACAGATGAGGAGACTGAGGCTTGAGGGAGTTTAAATGATTCTTGATGGCCCCATGGTAGACAACAAAACTATTCCCACCCATGTCTTCTGATTTCCAAGTCTTGTGCTCTATCTATGGTACTACACTGATTAGAGAGTCGCTCAGAAATGAAGGGTATTTTGTGTGTAATAGAGATCACCTGTGATACTTTGCATGGCACTGTAGGTAGTGGGAATGCTCCAGTCCTCAGAAACAGGAGATCTGGGTGTGGAGCTTACTACCTGCTTTTTTAAAGAATTAAAAAAAATATTTAAAAAGTTGTTTTTTCCCCCAGGGGAAAGCATGAACTTAGTCCCCTACTACCACAAATGATGCAGTCTAGTTTCCGCATTTGGGGAAATCACAGGGATCAGCCCATCCGGAGCTGTGGGACCTTGAGGAAGTCACTTTCTCTTTTTAAACCTGTTTCCTCTTCTATAAAATAGAGATCCTAGCACTTGTACTGCAGACCTCATTGGGGCTACAGTGAAGAAAGAATTTTCCTTTTTTTTTTTTTTTAAACAAAGGGAAAAAAATAGTTTATTTTCCATCTTATAATCAATACTGTATATTAATTAGTACCAAGGCAGAAGAGTAGTAAGGGCTGGGCAATGAGGTCACACTGTTAGGAAGTAGCTGAGGTCACATTTGAACCCAGAACCTCCCATCTCTAGGCCTGGCTCTCAATCCATGAGCTACCTAGCTGCAACCACAAAGCACTTTCTTTAAAGCCTTTTTTGGTATTATTGTTATCCCTGGGTCTAAGAGCCCCAGGGTATGAGTATGCGGCATTGCTCCACTGTGTAACCTCCAGCAAATCTCCATCCCTTTCCCAGTATCCCCACCTGGAAATCCCAGAATGCCAATAAAGGCATAACAGCTAGAGACAATAATTAGCTCTTTTTAATCCTTTTTAACCCCCAAGTGTTCTAACCTACTGTAATTCTTTTTTTAAGTGGGGATGATTGAAGGAGACCCATTCTAACACAGGAGAAGACATTTCTAACTTCTCTCTCTCTCCTCAAAAAAGGAGAAAATGGGCTAACTTTATTTAACTAACATTTACTAAGTATGATACTGCTAGGCTATATGGAAAGTCCATTGGGAGAAGGGAATGTGGGGGTGAGGGAAATGGAGGGAGGGAAGGAGTCGGTGTGTGTGTGGGGAGGGATGAAACCACTGCTGCCTGCCTGGAATTTACAGTTCAGTGGGATGGTAGCTAGAGATACACATGATTACAACGGGAGAAGGCTGAGCTCCAAGACAAATTAACCAGCTTTTATAGAACACTCCCGGTATGCAGAGGACTCTCTGCATACACAAAGAAAGGCAAAATAGATCCTGCCTTCAATGAGCTTTTACTCTAAGATGAAAGACATTTTTTAAATAACTAGGTATATACAGGAAATATAGCCAAGTAGACCAAAGGCACTATCAGAGGGGGAGACATTTACAGTTGGGAGGGGGCAGGGAAAGGCCTCTTGCAGAAGGTGGGCTTTGAACTGAGTCTTGAAGACGCCTGGGAAGCTAAAGGAGGAAGCAAAGAATTAGAGGTTGGACTGGAGGATGTGGTGGGCAGAACGAATTCCAGGAAGAGGGGAAACATGGGAGCAAGGGCACAAGGGAAGGAGAGAAGGGGACAGTATGGCCAGTTCGTCTTGATTGAAGCTTAGGGTATCTGAAGGGGCCATGGGGCTGAAGGGGTAGGTTGGAACTTGAGTGGGGAGGGCCAAGAGTGCCAGCCTGAAGATGAGGATGAGAAGTAGGCAATGAGAAGTCCAGATGAAGATCAGGGAGAGGGAGGAATCCAAGAAGACCCTTACTTAGGTTTTGAGCCTGGGACAGATGATAGTTGTCCCGAACAGAACAGGGACACTGAAAGGACCAGCAGGGTTATGAGGAAAGCTGGCGAGGCTGATTTTGAGATGCTAATGGTACGTCCAGGAAGAGATATAGGTAGCTGGAGAACAATTAGAGCTAAAGATATTGAGAGGGGAGGAATCCCGGAGACTCAGGTCAGGATGGAGGTATTGGGGTGGGGGTCACAGATGAGGCTGGAGGAGAGACAGTGTAGAAAGAGAGGGCTCAGAAACAGTCTTTGGGGGACCAGGTAAAAAGAAATAATGTTCTTTCCGATGTTTAGTACAGGGTAAAAGGGGCTGGACCACTTTTCCATCTACCAACTGGGGGTGGGGGTGGAGAAGTGCTTTAAGGAGGGCTTTGAGAGTTTACTCATCTCTTGATGTTGTCTGCAAATCACTTGCCCTCTCTGAGCCTCAGGTTCCCCATCAGTAAACAGAAGAGGCTGGACCAAATGGCTTTTAAGTTTCGTCCAATTCTAACATTCGACATTTTAAGGTCATTTGTAGCTCTGGGAGTTCCCCTTCCTTTCCACAGTCGCCAGGCATCACAGACCTTGTTTCCAACCCACCTCCATTCACCTGCTCCAGGATCACGTGCCTCAGCCCCCTAGATCAGGTTCTCGGCAATGAAATCTGGGTACCTCACCCTCACCAAACCCAAGGAAGATCGAACTCTGTCTGGCCCTTCGCACCCCTCCCCAACTTTCCCACAGCGTACTGAGCTGGAGATAGGGCTGGATTCTGAAGCTTTGAAGGTTTCACCTGTAAATTAGCAAGGAAGGAAAGTGCAGGCAAAGTTGGGGAGGTTTGAGGAGAAAGTGCCGCCCACCAGTCCAGGACTCTCGGCTCGGCTCCGCTCCCCATCTGGGAAGTAGATTCAGGAATAGCGGTCATTCCTCCTATGATTTACAGTTTTCCAAGTACTTCCCCCTCCCCTGCTCCCACCCCCCAGAAGCCCAGCTCAAGAAGTGGTCCAGGTATCTTCATTAGAGGAGAAAACTGAGGTTCCTAAAAGGAAAGTGACTGATCCAAGATCACACGGAGAGCTGGTGTTGAACCGGACCTTCTGAATCCAATGGCAATTGATCTTTCTAGCCCCCTCCCCACTCACTCGGCCTCTCCGGCAAAACGCAAGGCTTTCGAGCCCAAGTTGTGGACTTCAGAAACCCGATTGACTCTCCACACCGTTTGTGATTAATGGAGCCTGAGAGGGGCAGGAGGTGGGGATATTGGGGGGGGGGGGGGAGAAGGAAGGCGGCGGAGGAGAGGGAGCGGAGGGAGAAGGTCCCAGAGAGACCCAGTCGCTCGCTTACCTTACTCAGCAGGGGCGCCGCTTGTCTCCCCGAAGCCCAGCGCTCATCTTGCCCCGACGTTATTAGGGCTCCCGGACTTCTGTTGTCCCTCCAGTCCTCCCTTCCCCACTTCGGGGAACCCTCCGAGCATCCCTCCCTCTGCAGACCCGGGTTCTAGAGGGACCACACGGGAGACTTGGAAACTGGGACCCTGGAGGAGAGCAGCCAGTAATCCGGACTTGGGACAACTTCTGCTTTAAATTACGTCCCTAGTATCTCAGCCACATCCCCCTGCCTCCCTTTTCCCCTCCCCCGCCCCGAGAGCACGCTGGGTCCTAGAGGGGGAGGCGTTCGGGGAAATGCGCGTGACTCGATTTCTCTGGGGGGCAGCCAGAACCTGAATCAACTTCCTCTGCTGGGGTGTGAGTTAGTGCTGGGCCCCAGGCCCGGGGGGCGGGCGGCAGTGAGACGTTAATGGGAGGGATGTTCAGCGGAGGAAGCCCGCTTCGGAGTAAGAAGAATTGGATCCGAGACCTTGCTGACTGCTTCTAGCTGGCAAGGGAAACCCCGGCACAGTAAGCAAGCACAGCCTCTCCTGGCCTCGGTTTCCTTCTCTACAACGTACAATGAAGGCTTTGGATGATTTTGGAGGTTTCTTCCAGAGCTGACATTCTCCGATTCTGTGCCTCTCATTGGACAGTTAACCCTTGGAAAGTCACTTCCAGCGAGCTCTGTTCTCCTCCCGGGTCCTTCCCCGAGATTCCAGCTTCCGACCCTGCCTTTTCACTGGCCTGGGATGCCTCTAACCTCCTCAGTTGAATCTCACCTGCCTTTGAGAAAGCCTTTGGTGGCATTCCTTCGTGTCCATGCCTTTCCTCTGATTTCTAATTTAGCTAGGAGAGGCCATACATTCCTGGGTTCATAGATCAGGTAGACGGATGATGAGAGATCTAAACCTATTCAGAGGCAGAGACAGAGATAGAGCTTGTTGGTATGTAGTTAAAAATTGTATGTGGTCTCTCATTAGATTGTAAGGTCCCTGAAGGGCAGCACTGTATCTGCCTTCCTTCCCCTCTCCCCTAAGTACTTAAAAATGCCCAGCTGGCATTTAATAAATTTAATAAATGTTTGCTGGCTGACTGACTTCCCCTTTCTATGCCTCAGTTTCTTCATCTGCAAAACGTGAAGATGACCTCTGAGGGTACGATTCAGCTCAGATATTCTGTGTTCCTGTGGCAGAAAGAAAGGAATTCCTAAGTGCAAGAAGAATTTGGAGAGTTTTGGTCCATTGGGGAAGGCAAAGAGGATGAGGAGAAAAACCCAAGTACAACCTCAAATGTACTCTTTCCCATGATTTTGGGGCTTTGTAAAATGTCTTTGCAGGCTTCTTCTTTTTTTTTTTAACCCTTAACTTCTGAGTATTGGCTCCTAGGGGGAAGAGTGGTAAGGGTGGGCAATAGGGATCAAGTGACTTGCCCAAGGTCACACAGCTGGGAAGTGTCTGAGGCCAGATTTGAACCTAGGACCTCCTGTCTCTAGGCCTGACTCTTAATCCACTGAGCTACCCAGCTGCCCCCAGGCTTTTCTCTTCTTGATCCTTTGAGGACTGTGTTTTTCTGAAATGGAAATGTTAGAACTGAAAGGGAGTTTAGAGATCCTTTGGGTTCCAATGTAGCTGATTTTCTATCTGGGGAAAGTAAATGAAGCCAAGAAGGAGGAAGTAACTATCCCAAATTAATAAGCCAGGATTCAAAGTTGGTTCTCCTGATAGGAAGTCAAGTACCCTTCCCACTACAGACTTGGACATTGGGAAAGAAAATATAAAGCATCAGGCAATCTACCCTAAAGCCAAAAGAGGAAGACAGACTAGGAGGCTAGAGAGCTCAGAGCAAGCAGAGATCAGTGTAGGCTGCTGTATTCAGGGAAGGCTTCCTGGAAGAGACCACCAAGGACAGGCTTAGAGGAATTAGAGTTGTCAGGGACCCTAAGGTATCATTGAGTTCAACCTTTTTATTTAATTAACAAAGAAATTGAAGTCCTCAGAGTACTTGTAAATCCAGGGCACACAGGATATAAAAAGCAGAGCCTAGATTTGAATCTAGAGCCTCTGATTCCATACCCAGTTCTCTCTCCAGTATATCACCCTGCTTCTTAATCATAGAACAGTAGAATTTCAAAGCTGTAAGGGACTTGAGAAGTCATTTGAGTTCTCTTTTTGTACAATGCAGGGATCCCCTCTCTGACAACTCTGACAAATATCCAATCTCTACTTGGATACTTCCTGGGAACAGTGAGCTTATTACAGTGGAAAATGAGCTAGATTTAAGGTCAGATAATCGGACTTCAAATCTTAACTCTGATACTGTGTCAACATGTGCAAGTTGCTTATTTCCCAGGATTGTTGCAAGGAAAGGACTTTGCAAGTGTTAAAGTTTTTATGCATAAGTACATCTATTATGATATGCAGAGCATTACCTTCTGAGGCAGTCCATTCCATCATAATTCAGCTCTAATGGATAAGTCTTTTCTTTTGAGTTAAAATGGACTCCTGGTAACTTCTTGATCATTTTCTAGAGCTAATAGTCATATGTGTTGACTGGCATTTGTGCTGGTAGATATCCTTAAGGGATCTGCTAATTAATTACATTAAAATTATTAAATTAATAAACTCTGCTAATTAATTAATTTTAAAATAATTTAATTAATTAGAAATGGGTCTGCAGAGATCTGGAAGAAGCCAATACCTTCAAAACCTTTACTATCCTATAACAATGAAGGTGAGCCTTTTAGAAATGGAGTGCTGGGCCCCACCGCAGCCCCCCAGACCAAGTGCCATGCCCTCCCTGCCACTGAGTGTCAGGCAGGTCCCATCATCCCTCCCTTTCCCCACAAAGGGGAAGGAGAAAGCATTCCCATTGGGATGCTAGGTAGAGGGGCTCAGGATATGAAAAAATGTCAGGCAAAGTGGAGGGGGGAAAGGAGCAGGTTCTGGCTGAGTCCCTCTGCCTTTCTAGTAATGAACTCTGGAGGGTACTCTGCATGCCATCTTTGTCACCCGTGCCACAGGTTTGCCATCACTGTCCTATAAAGTCCTCCAGGGATGCCATCCCCTAACAAGCATTCCCCAGGTCCAGGCAGTTCTCCCATTTCAGAGTTGAGGTTATCAATTCTAGTCTCCCCACCTGAGTAGAAACAAACCAGATCTTAAGAAGTAATATAGTTCCTTGTCTTTGCACAGGACCACACTTAAATCTACCAACCAGGTATATGAATTACTGTAATTCTTCCATAATCTGGGATCTCAGTGATAGGGGTGCCCTCCCTAATAGTATCCCCTCCTGACCTTTCTCATCCCATGTGATTTTTGTCCACGTCTCCTTGGAAATGGGAAGGGAGCAGTTCAAGGCATGGGCTGAAGGTCTACCCAAAGGTCTTTATCTAGATCTCTTGGTCATGTAATGAATACCAATAGGGCATGGAAACAATATTTTCAAAAGCCCCTGATTCCATCCAGTGACACTGAACTCAGATCACCCTCCTTCACCCTCTACCTTAGTAAAAGATCTTTCATTGGTTGCTGTGGTCAGATAATTCATGCCCTAGTTACCAACTTTTTAGGGATAAGCCTCCCAACTCCTCAACTTTGCTGTTCCTTAGACAATAGACCCCAGTGGCCATTGCCCAGCCCCTCCCTGGAACTTTCCAGATAGAGGGAACTTGTAAAAGCCTCCATTCTATTGGCACAGCCTTGGTGAGACCAAGGTCATCTTCATTTTGCAATGAGTCCTCCAGGGAGGACTTTATCAGAGATCCCAGGCCCATTAAGAATCAGAATTGCCTATAGACAAAAGTCAAGAACTTTTTGTAACTCTATCTTATTAAATCACACCCTGAGTTGGAAGGGACCTTAGAGAGCATTTTCCCAAGTCCTGCCTGAATAACCAACCCTGCTACAGCCTACAACTTTGGGTTCAAGATCTGCAGAGATACAGACAACCCTACTTTTATGGAACTCAATAATTAAAAGGTTGATCTCTTGATCAACAGGCAGTGGATCCAATCAGTTCTACTGCTTGATATCTCTAATAGTTAGGAGGTTTTTCTTGATACCAAGTTTAAATTTGCCTCTTTGCAGCTTTTACCTGTAGCTCTTACTTACTTCTACTCTCTGGATGAAACTGAACAGCCTGTACTCCACTCTGCATCACATCCCTTCGAGAGCTGTAAGTTTTCTCTTCCCTAGACTAAATATTCCCAGTTCTTTCAAGACTCTTCAGAATTTCAATATAACCTACATTTCTTTTAAAAAATAATTTCCACCCATTTCCTTTGCTTTAATTCTCCTTCAGAGGTATTCTCACAACAACCCTGGAAGGTAGGTGCTATTATTAGCAACCCACTTCACAGGTGAAGAAACTGAGGAAAAGAGAAGTTAAGTGATTTGTGCAAGATCATCTAGCTAGTATCTGAAGCTGAATTTTAACTCAGATCTTCCTGACTCAAATCTAGGTCCCTTATCTATCTATCTCTGTGTCACCTAGCTGCCTGTGTGAAAATAGACTGTGCTCCCTTATTTGTTTGAAACCTTGAGTTATCTTTGACTCTTTTATACCCTTTCACAGCCAGTCAGCAAAACAAGAATTGTCATAGTATCATCAAAGCTTCTATTTCAAAAATGTCTTGTTATCTTACTCATAGGAGTCATAGATCAAGAGTAGGAAAGGGTCTCAGAAACCATCTAGTTCAACTCTCTTATAGTACAGATGAGGAGACTGAGGTCTAAAAAGCTTAAGTGACTTGCCCAAGATCACATATATACTTAGTATCTCTCAAAGCGGGGATTTGAATCCAGGTCCTCAATGATCTTCCCTTGGCTTGCAATATGCACTCCATGGTGCATAGAGCACTGGACTGGAGTCAGAAAAAATTGTATTCAATCCAAGCTGAGGAAGTCATTTAGCCTCTGTGCTTCAGTTTCTTCCTCTGTAAAATGAGAAATGCTAACGATAACACCCATTTTCCAGGTTCGTTGTGAGGATAAAATGAGACAATATTTGTAAAGAGTTTTGCAAAACTTAAAGTGTATATAAATGCTAATTACTACTACTACTGCTGGCTAGTACTACTACTACTTGTGTTCCGTCCTGCTACTACTTCTACTACTATTATTATCACTTGTTCCTGGACTATTGTAAGAGCCTCTGAACAGGTCTTCCTGCCTCAATCCTCTTTCCCTGCCCACCCATCTACTGAACGTTGTTAGAAAAATCATTCCTCATGTGCAGCTTAGGGCAACTCATCTGCTCAAAAGTCTTCAGTGACTCCCTATGCCCATGAGAAGATCAGTTTCCTCTGGTGTTCAAGACCCTCAACAATCTGCCAGCATTCTACCTTTTCAGCCTTATTTCTTATAATTTCCCTCCGTGGGACATCCTTTAATGCTTTTGTTGTTGTTGTCGTTAAGCCGTTTCCTACACTTTATTGATCCCATTTGGGGTTTTCTTAGCAGATACTGGAGTGGTCTGCCATTTCCTTCTCCAGATCATTTTACAGATGAGGAAGCTGAGGCAAAGAGGATTAAGTGGCTCGTTTTCTGAGACCAGATCTGAACTCAAGAAGGTGAGTCCACACTCCGGGACTGGTGCTCTATCCACTGCACCACCCCGATGCCCATTGACTTTTGGGGGGGTACTCTGTACTTTGTTTTACATTTCCCTAATGTATATGTTTATCAGGCATTCTTACACTTCAGAGTTTTCTGGCTTACTCAGTCAATAAACTTTTATTAAGTTCCTGCTATACTGTGTGCCAGGCACTGTACTAAGTACTATTGGAAAGAATGCTGGCCCTGGAAGTCAGAGGAACTGGATCCTAATTCCAGCTCCACTACTTATTAACTGCATGGCCATGGGCAAGTCACTTCACTGTCCCATGCCTCAGTTTCCCCATATTTAATATGAGAATCATATACACATTTCCCCCCACTCATCAGCGTTCTCTTTCTCTTGAAACTGTCACGTATAAAGTAGAATGTAAGCTCATTAAAGTAGGAAGAACTATTTAGTTTTGTCTTTCTGCCTTTAGTTTCTAACATGATGCCCTTGTGCAGAGAAGGTAATTTTAAAAAGCAGCTGGGTGGATAAAGAGTGCTGGACAGAGCAGGAAGACCTGAGTTCAAAACCAACCTAAGAAATTTACCAATTGTGTGGTCCTACCTGGGTAAGTTCCTTAACCTCTCTCTGTCTCAGATTCCTCATCTATAAAATAGGGGTATTGTTAGCACCTGCCTCCTAGGGTGATTGTGGGGATAAAATGAATGAAGAATGAATGAATGAATAAGTGGATAAATACATAAATGAATAGATAAATAAATGAAAAAGTAAACAAATCAAAAAACAAAAATAAATGAAAACAAAAACAAAACAAAAAAGTTTGCAAATATATTATGTAAACACTAGCTATCATTATCAATATTAATATTTAAAACTCTGTTCAAATGTATCAAAGTGACTAAAGTTGTGTGGGCTCCAGCCTTTGCAGGCAGCTATAAGGAACATGCTTTGTAACTGGTAAAGTCCTCGGACTGTTTGTTATTCTTTTAGGAAACTCTCTTTGACCAGTCAAACCTGCCATCTCCCTCCCTTTTGCACTAAGGTCAGTGGCACATAATTTTCTGCTTAACCTTTCTCCAATAGTTTCCTGTGAGGGGCTCATGTGTCCCCTGCCAGCCTATGATTTGGGTCTTCCTGCCCCAGATTTACAGTTGGAAGGGACCTCAGAGGTCACCGAGAAGACCTTCTCACTTTACAGTCCAGTGTTCTTCGAACTGCCCTGTGTGTCTTTTACCATCTCCCCAATCCTAGAGAGGAAGGATGGTAAGTTAAGAAGTGTATTCTCTGACTTTAAAATCAGAACTGGATCTGCTTTTTTTTTTTTTTTTTATTGGTGTGACCTTGCATAAGTCACCTATCCTCCGGCTCTGCAAAGGGAGGAGTTTGGCCACAAGGCTCTCTGAGTGAAGTCCCTTGTGCTCTCATATCAATCATTATAGGTGCTCAGATAATACTCATTGAATGAATGAGGGATTTTAAACTTATCTCTTATTTAAAAAAAGATTTTCCAATTACAGTACATGTTAAACCATTTTTAAGTTTGTATTTTTTAGTTTTAGTTTCCAGTTTCAAATCCTCTCCCTCCCTCTTTCCTCCCTCTCTTCCTTCACTGAGAAGTCAAGCAACTTGATAGAGTAAACCTTTCTCTTGTTAGCCCTCTGTCACCGATCTGTTACTAAGACCTTAGACGAGCCTCTGTCCCAGCAGAAATCTGGTTCCTTTCCTGTAAAATCAAGCTGGTCTATGGGATCTCTCAGGGTTCCTTCCAGTTCAGAGAGCCCACACTGAGCTTTCCAGACTGACAAGGTTTTGTCCTGTTTAAAGCCACTTTCTCTGAACTCTCTCTGACTCCAGGACCCTAAGATATCAGAGGGTGAAGGAACCCAGAACTGGAAAGGATCCATGACAAAATGTCAGAGCTCCCTCTACTTAAACTGTAATAAATGTGTATTGAATTGAATGGAATTAAATAGAATTAAATAGAATTAAAACTAGGACAATAAATGCTTGGTTAGTATGATCCTTAAAAATATCATCAAGGGGCAGCTAGGTGATCCAGGCCTAGAGGAAGGAGGTCCTGAATTCAAATCTGGTCTCAGACACGTCCAAGCTGTGTGACCCTGGGCAAGTCACTTAACCTCCATTGCCTAGCCCTGACCACTCTTCTGCCTTGGAACCAATACACAGTATTGATTCTAAGATGGAAGGGAATAATTATGTTGTGTTTTTTTTTAAGTGTGAATTCTAGTCCCACTGTTCCCTGATGATGTTATTCCTAATCATCTCCTTCCATTCAGAAAATGGTAGTGAGCAGAAGCAGAGGCCAGGAGGGCAGAGGACACAGAAAGAAGTCAGGAGAGAGGAAGGCAGCATGGAGACAGGACATGAGTTCAAACCCTGCTCTCTGACTTAGTTTCTCTGTGACCTGGGGCAAATCATTTTATTTCACTGGCCTCAGTTTCCTCATCTGTCATTTTAAGGGATTAGACTAAGGGACCTATTTTAGAACCCTTCTAGATCTGTGATCCCATGACCTAGAGACCCAGTTCTGCCAGTAACTCACCACCTAAGCCATTCCCCCCTCTGGGTCTGTTTCCTCATCTGCCAACACGGTGTACAGAGAAGACCCTTTGCTTCCTCCCACGAAAAGTGAAGGAGCTGGACCAGATAGAAGATGCGGGGGGGGGGGGGGGGGGAGGGGGTTCCTTCTCCTCTAGGTTTTCTACCCTCTTCTCCCTCCTCCCTCCCAGGCTTGTCGTCAGGGTCTGGGAAGGAAAAGGCTGAGAAAGTGCTTTTGAAACGTGAGCTCCCATTCCTCTCCATCTCCAATTCTCTCAGCATGTCCAACTAGGGTAATCCCCTGCCCTTCTCTTCAGGGGACCTGTCAGTCAAGCCGGGTCTGGAATCCCCTTGCCCTGAGTTGGCATGCAAAATTCTTCCCCGGTGGGTCCTGTCCTCACGGGTGAGCAATGCTGTGGTTAGCCGGGGCGGCGGGGTTTCATCTCACTCATCGCCCCCAAGGGGCTCCCCTACAGAATGAAACTGAATGAGCAATCAGGCGTGCTCAGCCAGCCCCGCTGGGCGGCGATGGCAGCTCCAGAGATGGGTGCAAGGTCCGTTCCCTCAGGAGGGTGACATGGAAAGCCCAGGCCATTGGGAAGCAGAGGACTCTTTGTGACCTTGGGTAAGTCCCTTCTCTTCTTTGGGATTTCCTCCCCTCTCAAATCTGACTCTTAAATTGAGAGGGGGTGGCCTCGGGGATCTTTTTTAGCATCTTTCCCAGCTCTAAATCCTATGGGAGTTGTACTTTGCCCTCCACAATCACATCCTATGCTAAGCCCCAAGGGAAAATTCGTTACCCTTAGGGGAGATCCTGGGTCCTGAGGCCCAATAACCCTTGAGAAGGTGGCCTTGTTCCCCTCTTTTTCCTCTGTGGTGGGAACCTTTCAGACAGGATAAGAAGATGGTGGTTAGGGTGCTGGTGGGAATAGTGGTTGGGAGAGCTGGGTTCAAGTACTCCTGCTTGGAATTCAAATCCTCCTGCCTACTGCTCCTGTGCTCTTGGATGGTAAATCACTTGATCTCATAGGATTTTATACGATTCAGAGCTAGAAAGGACCTTAAATAATCTCCCGGACTTGAAGTCATCAGAGAAGTAGAAATATTATCTCATTAATGTACTTAGCAACTCTGACACAAGCAATGTTATTATAGGAAGGGTCGTTATGTGCCTAAAATTCTTTGCCTGTAAAAGGGACATAACAGAAGGCAGCTGGGTGGCTCAATGGATAGAGAACCAGGCCCAGGGATGGGAGGGTCTGGGTTCAATTCTCAGATACTTCCTATCTGTGTGACTCTGGACAAGTCACTTAACCCCCAAGGCCTAGCCCTTAATGTTCTTCTGCCTTGGAACTAATATTTAGTATCATTTCTAAGACAGAAGGTAAGAGTTTTTAAAAATGGGGATACAGTAGAATTGTGTGTTAGCTGTGGGAGGGGGTTGGGAGGAGGGGAGGGAAAGAATATGAATCATGTAACTGTGGAAATTTTTTCTTAATTAATCACTAAAATAAAATAAAAAACAAACAAACAAATAAATAAAGATGGGAATAGCACTGACTTCCTTCAACGCTTAGCTGAAATCCTACCTTCTGCTGGAGGCTTTCCCCAATTCACCCCATCTACTTGTGCTTTCTTTTATGAGATTGCCTTCCATCAACTCTGTATCTCTCCATGTATGTTGCTTACCATCATTAGAATGTGAATCCTGTCTTTTTGTTTTCTTCCCCTTCTTTGTATGCCCAGGCTGGCCCCAAATGAACATCTCATGAGTATTTATTGACTGATGTACCGATGACCCCATAGGGCTCTTGTGAGGAATCCAGGAAGCAATGGGTGTGAAGTGCTTTGGAAACCTCCCAGGAGTAGATTGTTAAATTTTCAGCAGAAACATTTATGCCTTAGAAATTGGCAAATGCTACAAATCAGGACTTGATTTATTGTTTTGTTGATTCTCTAATCATAAGAAAGTGATGGGGAAAGACTAAAAAGATGGTTCTGGTCCTGGATGAGAGACAGAAGTACCTCCGTGCCCTGGAATACCATGATTTCAGAAGGCACTAAATACATGTTTGTTGTTTATGTGACTACAATTCACCTCATCTTTACAGAGTTTGGAGTTTTGAGAGTAAAGACGTAGTCCCTGTGGGAAGAACTAGGGTTCAGAGAGTGGTTCAAATTTAATGGTTTCTGAACCCATTAGAGAATCTCAATGATGGCCTAAGCCAGGGATGGTGAACCTTTTAGAAGGGTGGATGACGTCCTCAGATGCCCGTTGGAGGTGGGGAGGGGAGTACCCTGGCCCTGTGTCCCTCTGGATTTCTAGCAAGGAACTCTGGTGAACTTTGTGCTGGGGCAATGGCGAGTGTACCCACAGAGAGGGTTCTGAGTGTCCCTTCTGGCACACGTGCCATAGGTTCACCACCATGGGCCTAACCCTTTTGTGCTAAGAATTATTTCATAATTGTAAGTAGTAAATAATTCCCAATTGTATTACAAATAGATTTAGCTTTACTAGTTTATATTTAAATATTCATAATTACATATGCATATACATTTTAATTTGGAGCTTTGGGGGGCAAAAGTTGCCACTGTAGATTTTTTTTTTTTAATTCTTAACTTCTGGCTTAGAATCGATACTAAGTCGCCAAAGATAAAGGCTGGGCAATTGGAGTTAAGTGATTTGTCTAGGGTCACACAGGTAGGAAGTGTCTGAGGCTAGATTAGAACCTAGGACCTCTCATCTCCAGTCCTGGCTCTCTGGCCACCCCTTCCTAGAGGCTACCCAGTTGCCCCCTACCACTGTAGTTATTGTAATTATTTAATAAGTAAATCTAAACGAATATTATGAATTGCATATTAAATTACTCTGGGAGTTCACGATAGCCTTTTTCATTGCTGAAAGGGTTTGGGGGACAAAAATCATTGGGAATCACTGGCATATTGGAAAGGAATCTTTGGAGCAGAAAAGTTAAGAAATCTGAATTTCAGTCCTGGATCTGACATTAATTTGGTATGTGTCTGACTATGGACAAGTGACTTCATCAAATCAACATATTTAAGGTGGAAAAGGAACTTGAACAATCTTTGTTTCCAAATCCTGTCTTTTATGGAGGAAGGAACTGAATCTTGGAGTGCAGAAATGATTATTTCTGATATTGCCCAGGTTGACTGTAGCCAAATTGGGATTTGAACCCTGGGCTTTCTGACTCCAAAGTCAGCACACAATTCTAGGTTTTGATTTCTTTCAATAAGATAAGGAGATAGAACTAGATCTCTTAAAGTCACTTTAATTAGGTCAGAAAGACCTGAATTCAAATCTTGCCTCAGATACTAGCTAAGTAACCTTGGATAAATCTCAACCTCCGCCCACCTTCATTTTGTCATCTGTAAAATGGGAATGGTAACAGTACCTACTTCCCAGGGTTGCTGGGAACGAGGTCTGTGTAAGTACTTTGTAAACTTTAGAGTGTTATGTAAATGCCAACTACTAGAATTATTCCAACTCTAACATTTTAATCCTATGTTCTAAGATCCCTCCTATCTTTGATATCTTCTGTTCTAAAGATTTTTCTAGTTTGGACATTCTATGCTCTAAGATCCTTTTCTAGCTCTGACATTCTATGTTCTAAGGTCCCTTGATAGTTTTGATATTCCATATCCTAATATATCTTCAACTGCGGACACTCTATGCTCTAAGATCCTTTCTAGCCCTCGAATGTTCAAAGGTCCCTTCAAGCGCTGACTTCTTATGTTCTAGGCTTCTCTATGGCTCTAAGGTTCTCCATAAGTCTACTATTCTGTTACTTCTAGGAACATTCCCTTCACTTGCTGTAGGCAGAGTAGGCAGAGAAAGGAGAGCTACTTAGCCTGCCTATGGGGATGTATCTATGCCACTGGACACAAGACTTTGGGGACAAAGTTCTAGGTGAGCACTATAGAACTTGGCTCCTATCCATCCCTGGGAAAACGCAGGAATTCCCAGGTAATCCCCAGGGGCCGCAGGACATTTCCCAGAACTTCAGAGATATTAGATCCACCTTCAAATCTCCTGTACTCTTCAGAGTTGAGCTGAAACTTGAGGCACACAGACCCAAGGACCATGCAGAGAATCAGGTCAGGCTTACAGTTGAATGAGTGTCCGCTTCTTTGCTCACACAGATTTGCACTTGGACAGTTGACTCTCCATTTGTTGAGGGAATGGCAGAGGGCAGGGGCAGAGAGTCCATGGGAACCCAAAACAGATAATCTCAACCAGAAAATAATATAAAAGTCCTGCATTATCCGGCTTTGGTATGTTGTGATTTTCTTCATTCTGTCTTGCCTCAGTGACCAAGCAAAATGAGTACATGGCTATAGACAGGCCTTGTTTTTATAGTGCGATATCACTGTAAACCATACACTCCATGGTCCAGTTGTACTGAGCTACTCGTTCGTCACACATAATGCTTCATTTCCCAACTCCATGCCTTTGTTCTGGCTATTTCCATGACAGGAATGTTTTCCCTCTTGAATTCCTTCCTTCCTTCCTTCCTTCCTTCCTTCCTTCCTTCCTTCCTTCCTTTCTTCCTTCCTTCCTTCCTTCCTTCCTTCCTATACCTTACTTCTACCTTAGAATGACTGCTAAGTATTAGTTCCAAGGCAGAAGGCAGTAAAGGCTAGGCAACTGGGGCTAAGTGACTTGCCCAGGGTCACACAGCTAGGAAGTATCTGGGGTCAGGTTTGAAGCCAGCATCTCCTGTCTCCTGGCCCGGTGCTCTACCCACAGAACCACCTAGGTGTCCCAGTCCTGGACTTTTTACAAGACGCAGCTCAAGAGCCACCTCCTCCCAGGGCTTTCAGCTGCTCCAGCCTTCCCAGCAAATGTCACCTTATGTTGATCTTGTACGTGTATCTCTGCCTTTACAGGTCCGTGTTGCGTTCCTGCATTAGAGCGTGAGCTCCTGAGAGCCTCAGCCAGTTTGTCTTTGTATCCCCCTGCCTAGTGGAGAGCCAGCTGAGTGTTAAATGCTCAACGAATGATTCCCATCAGAGAAAACAGACACTGCAGGGAGGGCGGGAGGTTGGGAGGGAGGGAGAGACTGGAGAAGAGGCTGTGGGTGGGTGGAGGGAAGTAGTCTGCTCCAGGTGCTCCCTTGCCTCCCCTGAGACCGCTTTTCTAGCCGGGGGAGCATCTCTCAGCAGAGTTCTAATCCCTCGTGAGTGACAAGCTCAGAAACACAATGGCCAGGTAGGGACTGCGTGGTGCAGACGGCGCACTGCGCTGCAACACACATCGCACACACACAGCACATTCGTTGTTGCTGCGTCCTGTCCAAATACATGCGCAGATGGAGGTGTAATCAGAGAGAAGGCTGTGTGCTCGCACACGCGTCCCTGCAAACCTCCCACACCAGCCGTGCGTGCAGCACAGCTGGCTTTGGGGCCCAGAATGGGCCCCAGGAGGCCCCGCAGGACAGACTTCCCATTTAACCGATGAAGAGGCGAGGCACAAAAAGGGGCGGGGATGATGCTAGCAGTAATAATAGCAGCTAGCAGTGACGTGCTGCGTTAAGGTCTGCAAGGGGCTGGGCCTATGCTATCTCGCTTGATCCTTACAAAAACCCTGGGAGTTTGGGGCTGTTGTTATTATTCTCATTTTGCAGATGAGGAAACTGAGGCTGAGAATGGTGAAGTGACGCGTCCAGGTTCACACAGCTGCGGCAGTATTTGAACTCAGACCTTCCTGACTTCGAGTCCAGTACTCTCTCCACTGAGCCAGCCCACTGCAAGATCACATACATGTTCATAGAGGCAGAGCTGAGACTTGAAATGAGGCCCCCCCCCCAGGCTGCGGGACCAGAATTTACCTGCTCTCCCCTGCTGCGCCCCAGCTTCGAAGCTGACAGAACGCTTTCCCTATCTGACCTCATTCATATAACACATGTATGCGCACATACAACACAGGTACATGTCAAAGCAACACACACATGTAAGATATGTGTGCACACCACCTAATGCGCAACACATGTGTACACCAAATAATACAGGCATGCAGGCTACCCACTACACACATGTACATATCAAAACAATATAGACACGCATGAGATATATGTACACACCGCCAAATACACATGAACACAGAACACATCCACACCAAACAGGACATACATGTCTCTTAATACACATCTACACATGTATGTGCCAAATAAATACACACGTACACACTATACATATGCACACACCCAATACAATACACACACGCACCAAACAATACATGTACACACACAACATATGTGCATACCACCCGGTACACATGCACATAACACGTGGATCTATCAAAGCAATACACAAAATGTATGACATGCGTACACACCATCACACAACACCACGCACATACATGTCAAACAACACACGCATACACACATGTATACTGCACAATGCCTTAACACATGCCTATACCAAAGACATGCGCACACATGTGTGCTGCCATGTATTTCATACAATTGCCATACAACACATGTACACAAACAACACACCGAACAATACATGCATGCATACAATGTACAGGATAAATATACACACCCAATAAATATACACATCAACACACATAACGTGTCTACATGCTAACCAACACCATGCATATAATACACATGTGTGCATTGACGGTGTGTACATGTGCTACATATCACACATAAAATCCATCAGGAAACACTGCCATGACTCAGAGTCTTCAGTTCCTGGGTTCAAATCCAAGCCCAGCCACTTATGTCCTCTGTGATCTTGGACAAGCTACTCCCCCCCACCCCCACGGGCGGACCCCCCCCCCCCGCC
>NC_058132.1:99061141-99070199 GCF_016433145.1 Gracilinanus agilis
CCCGCCCTCAGTTTCCTTCTCTATACAATAAGAATGCGTGGAACAAAATTCCTTCCGAATATTATAATCCACAGCACGCCCCCGGAGACACTCTCGCACACACGCAGAAGCACACGGAGGCTCCAGGAATCTCTCTTCTCGCCGCCTGATCCCTTCACGTCTACCGGGAAGCCCTGCTCTGATCTGCTCCGGAAGAGCTGCTGCCTCCACGGGGCGTGCGACTTCCACGGAGGCCAGATGCTGCTGCCGTCCTCTCCGGGCCGGAGGGAAGCGGAGAGAAAGAGATGACAGGAGGGGGCTGGACCAGACCTTTCAGGTGTAGGAAGAGCTTTCGGCACTCCTTTCCTTGATGGTGAGAGAGCTGGCAGCGGCATATTACAGATAAGGAAACTGAGGCCAAAAAAGGGGGAGATGACTTGCCCAAGGCCACACAGGGCAGCAACAGCAGCAGAGCTAAGATTGGCCCCGATCTTCTGACCTCCAGTTCGAGGTTCTCTACAGGATCTGGTTCTTGAGCAAGGGCTGCGTGTCTGGGGAGCCCCGTACATAGCTGCCTTCTGCACCTCCTTCTCGCTTATCCCCCTAACCCTTTCAGGCTGGGTCCTTCAAGCCTCAGAGAGCGCAGTGACCTCGGGATTTGCACCTAGGGGCGAGACTGGGTCAAGAGAGTGCCCCTACCTGGTACAATCGAACCTAACGGACTTCTCTACTAGCAGCAATGCAAGGCTGAGGGACTTATGAGAAAGCAAATTAGCCACATTCAGAGGAAGAACTGTGGGAGCAGAAACACAGAAGAAAAACAACTGCCTGATCACGTGGTTCAATGGGGATATGATTGGGGATGTAGACTCTACACGATACACTCTACAATAATATGGAACTAGGTCCTGATCAACGACACGTGTAAAACCCAGTGGAATTGCACGTCTGCTAAAGGGGTTTGGGGGAAGAGGGAAAGAACATGAAACATGTAACTAGGGGAAAATATTCAAAATAAAAATAATTTACAAAAAGAGATTGCCCCTACCACATCAGGCGGGCTCATAGAGCTAGAGCAAGGAAGGCTCCTAACCGCGCTCATTTTTACATTATTATGATTATTATTGCTGTTATTATTCTGCCCATTTTACAGCTGGAGGATCCGAGGCTCAAGGTCTCCTAGGTGGTAAATGGTGTGCCGGATTTCCAGATCCTTCCCCTTTTCCTGCTCCACAGCTAATCTCCCTCATCTCCCCTCTCCCCAAACCTCCCACATCACTGGATTTACATAATCCCAATCCCCCAGGGAAATGCCGTGAGCCCTCCAAAAAAATGCTCTGCCCTTTTTACCTCACACACACACTTTTTTCTTCCTTTGGGTCTTCCAGTGCTGCGTATTTTTGGTTTTGATGAGTGGGGCAGTCAGTAGAGTGGGCTTAGATGCAGGGCGTCTGGATCTGAGCCTGAACTCTCCCCCAGACACTTCCTAGTGAAGTGACCTTGGGCAAGTAACTTTCACCGCCCTGGGACACAGCGTCTACAGTGAAAGTCACAGTACTAATCCTCTCCACCCCAGGAGCTGGGAGGCGGGGATTTGGGTAAACCTTAAATTTTACAAAGAGCTCGAGAAAATGGAACTCTCAATACAAAGTCCACCCCAGCGGTCGGGGGGTGGCGTTAGAGAAGTAGCCTTTAGGAGAGAGGCTGCCCGCGGATAAACCGCACCCCGAAAACCGAGGGCGTCCTATTTTTACCCTACCCCACCACCAGGACGCAACGAATCCTTTCCCTCAGCCTCAATCAAAAGAGCACTCAAAGATCAAGGCCCCCAATCCCCTTACCTTCCCCAGGCTCTTTTCCCTCGTCCTGCACTCCCCCACCCCCTTTCCCTCGACGTACCTTGGCAGTAGCTCTTTTTGAGGGATACTGGGAACTGGGGCCTCGGGGAGTGACTCAGAGGAGATGCAGGGCAAGGGGTGCCAGCATAGCTTCAGAGTCCCTGGTACAGGCACAGCGGGGGAGCCTACTATGGCTCCAGGAGAGCACTCGAGGCTTTTGCTAACTTCTCATTGACACCTCCTCCCTTCCCCTCACCGACACACACCTCGCTTCCTTCCTTCCTTCCTTCCTCCCTTCCTTTTCTCCTCTCCCTTCAAAGCAGCCTCCCTTTCTCTGTCATTCTCTTTCTCGACTCTCCTTTTCTCCACCCTCTCTTTATGTCTGTTGGGTAGGTATCTAACTCTCCCTTTCTATCTCCCTGTCACTTCCTCTGTCTCTTTTTGTGTTTCTGCCACTTGGTGAGTGTCTCTCTGGCTCGCACTCTATTGATTTCTCTCTTCCCCCCCCTCCCCCACCAGCCCATCACTCAGACTCTGCTCTAACCCTGCCTAGGGACCTGGCATCACCGTCCTGTGACACCTGGCACCACATGTTGAACCCTGAGAGGAATCTGTCTTGGTCACAAGATGCCCCTGATGCCCCCTCTTCTTTAGAAGAAGTTGCCTCCTACCCACTTCTGTCCAGGGAAAGCACCCATGCTGGAGAGTTTTGATTTGTCAGCCTAAAGACAAAAGGAGAGAAGAAATGACAAGTCAAAGCTGAAGTCACATGGAAGCATCAGCCATGCTTGAGGGACGAAGAATTAAAATAACTTAGCAGGGTGAGGTGAGAAAGTCCTAGAATGAGACAGGGTTTCTGGGTTCAAGTTCTGACATTGCCAGCTCCTAGCCAGGTGACTTTGGGACAGTCATTTCTGCTCTCTGAGCCATTGTTCCCTCATTTGGCAAATAAAGATAACATCTTCCTCATGTACCTTACAAAAGTGTTATGAATGTGAGATTAGAACACCAAAGTTGTAAAAACAGTAGAAAACCTTCTAAATGGCTTTGTAAACTGTAAAGTTCTTTAAGAACAAAAGGTACTTTGTAAACTACAAAATGCTTTGTAGACTGGGGAGCCCCATGTAAATCGTGAAGGTGATGGAGAAATTATTAAGGTCTTAGAAACTATAAAAGGACTTTTAAAACCACAGCACTCCTTGTTAACTATAAGCATTTTAGGAATGAGGGTGATTATGATCATTGAGATCAAAGCTAGAAGGGACCTTAGAAATCATTGGGTCTAACCCTTTCATTTTACAGATGAGGAAACCAAGGCATAGAGGAGAATAACTTCTTTTAGACCCTTTCCTTCGGTCTCAGCATCAATCAAAGTGTAAGTTTTAAGGCAGAAAAGTGGTAAGGGCTAGGCAATGGGGGTTAAGTGACTTGCCTAAGGTCACACAACTAGGAAATGTCTGAAGTCACATTTGAACTCAGAACCACCCATCTCCAGACTTGACTTTCTATCCACTGAGCCCCTCCTAGTTGCCCCAAGAAAATGACTTCCAAATCATCTGGGTATGTAGCAAAACATAAGAGGCAGGATTAGGATTTAAATCTTCTGACATCAAATCCAGCATTCCTTCTGCTCACCAGGATTACCATTCATTCATTCATTCAAAAATTATTTGGGAGCATCTAACTACTCTCCTGAATGAGAGAATCTGATACTTCTAAAGGGCAAGGTCTTTGTATTTCCAGTGCCTAGCACATAGCATGAACTTCGCTAATATATGCTAGTTTGGATGGCTTTGGACTGGTTTGCTCAAACACCATCCCTGCCATCAGGAAACACACCCTGAAGGTTTCAGACAGTCCATTGGCCCTGAAGAAAAATTTGCTGATTGCTGATTTCCTGGAGATGTCAGCCAAGTGACCTTGAGCAAATCTTCCTTCTCATTGGAACCTTCTTTCTTTCTTCTTAAAATGAGGGGATTGAACAAGAGAATATCAAAGGATTTGAGTTTGAGAACCTATAATTATATGAACAAGATGTCGAGAAGAGAGGAGAGGAGAAGGGAAAGGAGAAGAGGGGAGAGGAGAGGAAAAGAGAGGAGACAAAGGAGGAGAGAAGGGAAAGAAGAGGGGAGAGGGGAGAAGAGGAGAGGAGAAAAGAAAGGAGAAGAGGGGAGAGGAGAGGAAAAGAGAGGAGGAGAGGAGAAGGGAAAGGAGAGGGGAAAGGAGAGGAGAGGAGAGGAGAAGGGAAAGGAGAAGAGGAGAGGAGAAGACAGAGGAGAAAGGAGATGGGAGGAGGAATAGCAAATGGGAAGCCAAGCTGGGGAGTCAGCTACAGTAGTTGAGTAGAAGTTTGGAGAGGCATAAATCTAGCCTAGAGAATGGATAGTTGTGGTCACTGAGTATCGGGTTAGGGAAATGTGATTTGAATGAATGATCTAAGGATGAATGAGTACAAACTCATTAAGCACTCACAATGTGCCAGACATCTCTTAAGTACCCAGAATACAAAGAGAATAAGCTAGGCAGTTCTGGCTCTCAAGGAACTTACAATTTAACTGGGGAAGACAACAAACACATTAAAGAAAATTCAGCTACCCAGTGAAGCTTAAAGGTTGTCAGATAAATCAAAAGACGGGGAGGGAGAGAAGAATGAAGAGTGTAGGGGCAGGGGACGTGGTAAAGCCAGGTGGTCCCCTGCCTCATTGGAAGGAATAAAGCTGGTTATTTCCACATATGTGTCATGTGTGCAGTTAAGCCCAGATGAGCTCTGATGAAAACAGCAGAAGACTGTTTTCTAATCAAGCCTCTCTTTGTATTCCCAGCATTTAGCACAGCCCCTGGTAGATGATAACAGTTTATTAACTGACACTGAAAATCATTCATTGCATCCCAGAGCTTCAACTGGCACCTCGACATTTATCTTTCCATTGGATTTCAAATTTAATTTAATTTTAAACTTTTGCCTTCTGTTTTAGAATCAATACTGTGTATTGGTTCCAAGGTGGAAGAGAGGTAAGGGCTAGGCAATGGGGGTTAAGTGACTTGCCTAGGGTCACACAGCTAGGAAATGGCTTGATTTCAGATTTGAATCCAGGACATCCTGTCTCTAGACCTAGCTCTCAAGCCACTGAACCATCCAGCTGCCCCCTTTCCATTGGATTTTGTTGACCTGGAAGAGAGGGAGGCCAACACCTTTGGGCTCCTCTGCCTCACTTAAATCCCATTCATGTACATGTCAAGACATCATCCTGTGATGTCATTGATCCTTTTCAAAAATGATAGACAAATAACAATAATTGACTGATTCGTCTTGACTTCACCACTTGATAACTATGAGTCCATGGTCAAAACACTTTTCTTCTGGGTGCCTCAATTCCCTCATTTATAAAATAGGGTTAGTGACACAGTGTACATATCTCACAGGGCTATTATTTTATTTTGTTTATTCATTTATTTATTTTTAATAATTTTCCCATGGTTACATGAGTCTTGTCTACCTCTCCTCTTTCTTCCCTGTTCCCAGAGTCAATGAGCTATTCCACTGGGTTATACATGTCTTATCACTCAAAATCTATTTCCATATTATTCATTTTTGTAATAGAGGAATCTTTTAAAGCCAAAACCCCAACTCTTCTACTCATAAACAAGTGGTAAATCACATGTTTTTCTTCTGCATTTCTACTCCCACAGTTCTTACTCTTGGTGTGGATAGCATTCTTTCTCATAAGTCCCTTAGAATTGTCCTGAGTGACTACACTGCTATTAGAAGCAAAGTCTATTACATTTGATCATCCCACAATGTATCAGTCTCGCAGGGCTATTTTAAGAAATATACATTGCAATGTAAAAATGCTCTAAAAATGAGAATTATAATCACAAATGAACAAATGAAAAATAATGTATTAATTGCTTTCCACGTGCCAATTACTTTGCTAAGAACCAGGGGTGCCAATAAGGAAATCAAGACCAGATCTCTTCTCTCAAGGAACTTCCTCTTAACTAACGGAGATCACATTTAAAAGAGTTAAGCTGCAAGACAGATGGAAAGCCCTGGAAGTCTTAAAGATAGCTGTGAGTCAGGAAGATTGCAAGGCTTAGGGGTCCTTAGAGTGCATCAGGAAGTCAGATCAAAGTGTTCCTCAGCTGAGAAGGTACCATAAGGAGGGCAGATGGTGAGAACGAGTAGTCTGCTATTTTATCTAGAGGATTGTAGGATTCCCAGCTCACACAAGCAGTATGAGTAGTGGGTTGTTCTTCCCATCTTGCTGTTTTTGTCTGGTGGGGACAGAGGCTGGAAAAGTGGGGAAAGGATGAGAGGAAGGGTTCTCTTACTGGAGGTTATTTCCTCTCAGCAGAAGGATGGGGTCTGTATGACTCAAGGTCCTAGTTGAAGAGAAGGAAAGGCCATGGAGGTATCCTGCTGGCATCTCTTCCCTCTTGCTTTCCCTTCTATATCTCCACCCTGGCCCCTCTCAAGCTCTCTTCTTTGAATTACTCTCAGTGTTTACACCCAGTACTGGGCCACCAGTTGCCAGCAGAATGCCCTTCCTCTCTACATTCCCTCTCCCTTCCCCACTCTCCCTCATTATCACCATCATCATCTTGGACCTGCCACTGAATCATTGTGTGAGTCCATTTTAGACCTTAACAACCTTCTATGTAAAATTGGAATATTAACTCAGCTTTGCCTCCCATCCAGTAATGGATGTAAGAGGGCTATAGAGTCCCCGACATCTGTAAGATACATTCTTTTAGTGGTCCAGTAAATATTCATTGAATGCCTAACATGTGGTTTGTTGAAGGAATGGACTATCTTTGGGGGCCAGAGCCAAGTTTTTAAGAAGAACATAGTGCTTTCCAACCATTCCTCTACTCCAGTTTCCTACCAAAGAACGAGTGGAGAGCAGTCAGGGAGTTGGGAATCTGGAGGACACCAAGATCTAAGAGCAGAGCAGGATTCTCTGTCAAAGACCAAGTGGAAAGGAACAAAGAAACCCCAAGTGCCAAGAGGACAGGGCAGAGCAATCAGACAACCAGCTGCCAGCTTCAGTAATGAGGACTGTAGAAGGAACCTTGGAACTAGAGTCAGGAGGCACCTAGGTTGGAGTCCCAGTTCTGCTCTTTTTCTAGATGGATGACTTTGGGTTAATAGCTTCCCTTCCCAGACTCAGTTTCCTCATCTATGAAATGAGGGTACTGGAGGAGAGAGATATGATCTCTAAAGTTTCTATAATTCTGTTATCCCTGATTTCTAGCTAAGAGTTTAGGAACCACAGTCCTCTTTCTAACTCTCTCATGGCTTTGTCTAGCAGAGAGGACAGACCATTGGCTCTAGAGTCTAAGGATCTGGGTTTAAGTTCTGTCTCAGCAGCAGGTTACTGATAAGACCTTGGGCAAGTCATTCTATTCCTGCCCTCTTTCACCTCAATTTCCTTCCTTTTTACAGAGAGAATTAGACTAGATAGTCTTCAAGTACCCTTCCAGATCTGACTTTGTGTGTTCTGTATTCAAATGATCTCCAAACCCTAATTTCTTCATCTATAAATTGGGGAATAATAAATAATAGCTGATATCTAGAGAGTGTTTTCTAGATGGAGCAGTGGATAGAGAGTTGGGGCTGATGCCAGGAAGACTCATCTTCCTGAGTTCAAATTTGGCCTCAGACACTTGCTAGTTGTGTGACCCTGGACCAGTCACTTAACCCTGTTTGCCTTAGTTTCCTCATCTATAAAATGAGCTGGAGAAGGAAATGGCAAGCCTTTCCAGTATCTCTGCCAAGAAAACCCCAAATGGTGTCACAAGGAATCAGAAATGACTGAAACAACTGAACAACAAGTTACAGAGGGCTTACCAACAGTAGTTTCTCTGAACCTTGTAACAATCCTATGAAGTAAATGCTACAAGTATTGTCCCTATTTTGCAGATGAAGAAGCTGAGCCCAAGAAAGTTAAGTGTCTAGCTCAGATGCGTGCCGCTAGTGGGTAAATTTGAATCTAGGTCTTCCTAACTTCAAGTCCCATACAACGCCAACTCTGTGTGGTACAATAATATATGTACTGCCCGTTTCACAGTGAGAAAAGGATAAATCTCAGAATGCTATATGAAATCATGCCTGGTTATTATCTGGGATCACTCTTGTAGAAAGTTCGTCCTTAAACAAGCCAGAATCTGCCCCCCCTCTCAAGCCCCCCAGCTTCCCATTCCTCATTTCTACCTGTGAAAACACTGAGCAAAAAGGCATTTATGTTGTAGGGGGCAAAGATTTGTGTGTGTATGTACATTTGTATGTCCGTCTGATCACCCAGATAGAATACGTATTTCCTGAAGGCAGAGGTTGTGTGTGTTTTTTGTTTGTTTGTTTGTTTGTTTGCTTTTGTATTCCCAGAACCTGGTACACAACAGGTATTTAATAAATGCTTATTGAGTACATGGGAGGTCATGGGTTCAGAGCTGGCTTCTGATACTTCCCTGCTATGTGACCCTGGGCAAGTCACATAACCCCAGTTGCCTAACCCTTATTGCTCTTCTGCCCTGGAACTGATATTTAGCATTAATTTTAAGACAGAATGTAAGAGTTTAAAAAGACAAAACTTGTTGGAAGTAGAACTGGATTTTGAGTTAGAAGCCTCTGAGGATGTTGCATAACCCAGACCAAGGCATTGCCCCTCTCTGATTCTCAGTCACTGCCCATAAAATG
Source organism: Gracilinanus agilis (assembly GCF_016433145.1). Lineage (NCBI taxonomy): Eukaryota > Metazoa > Chordata > Mammalia > Didelphimorphia > Didelphidae > Gracilinanus > Gracilinanus agilis. The sequence goes on from NC_058132.1 coordinate 99,069,656, forward strand.
AGGGGCCAGAATAGGTCATCAGTAAGGACACTTCTCCCTTTGACAGTCTGCTCTAGGTTTAAAAAGAAATCCTACACTGGTCTGAGGGGAAATCTTGAAAATCAATTTTTCCATGTCTTGTCTGCCCCCTAGTGGGTTAGTAAAGACTCTCAAGAACGAATCCTAGACTCAGAGATGAGATGGAATTAGCCTTAATTATAATGAGGTTTTCCATTAAGTGGAATAGAAAAAGGGGGATGTACATGGAACTACGAGTATTAGGAACAGATTGCTTTTCTTTGTAAATATGTAATAAATTCTGCTTGTAACTTTCAAAATTGCCTTGCTTTTCTATGCTTTTCTTCTGTTTGTTTAAAAAAATGTTTCAATGACCCTCCTTCCTCCCTTCTTTCCTCCCTTACTCCACTCTTCTGTTTCTTTCTGTCCTCTCCTCTCCTCTCCTCTCTTCTCCCCTTCCTTCCTTCCTTCCTTCCTTCCTTCCTTCCTTCCTTCCTTCCTTCCTTCCTTCCTTCCTTCCTTCCTTCCTTCCTTCCTTCCTTCCTTC
>NC_058132.1:99072946-99169149 GCF_016433145.1 Gracilinanus agilis
CTTCTCTTCCTCTCTGTTGCCTGTCCCTGTTTCTCATGTTTTCCTTGTTATTTTAACCATATAAAGAACTCTTTCTTGTGGAAAATCTCTCTCCCAAAGTAGAAGTATTGTAAAGGGGGCAAAGGTCCTTCCTTCCTTCCTTCCTTCCTTCCTTCCTTCCTTCCTTCCTTCCTTCCTTCCTTCCTTCCTTCCTTCCTTCCCTAGCTATATATCCCACCTCACCTTCTACATTCCTAAATTGGAAACAACAAACAAAAAACCCTTGTAATAACTAAACATTGTTAAGAAAAACAAAATACATTGTCTATGTCCAGAAATGTGTACTCCATTCTACAAACTGAGTCTGTCACCTCTCCGTTAGGAGGTGGGTAGCACAGATTATCATCAGTCCTCTGGAATTGGGATTATTTGTTAGTTATTACATTGATCAGAATTCTTAAGTCTTTCAAAGTTGTTTGTCTTTAGAATGTTGCTATTATATAAATTGTTCTTGTTCTGCTCACTTCACCTTACATCAGTTCATACAAGACTTTCCTGGTTTCTCTGAAATCATTCCCTTTACCCCTTTTAAAGGCACAATAGTCTTTCATTACATTTATGCCCCAATATTTGTTTAGCCAGTTTCCAATCGATGGGCACCCTCTTAGCTTCCAGTTCTTTATAACTATGAAAAGAGCTAATAAAAAGGGTTTTTTTTGTGTGTGTAAATAAGACCTTTTTTTTTCTTTGATCTTTTAGAGGTATAGAACTAGTAATGATATGACTGAGTTGAAGGTTATGTGTGTTTAGTGGCTTTTGGGCATAGTTCCAAATTCCTTTGATGGAGGGGAACTTTGGCACTCATTTAGTTCCAACCCCCTCTTTCTGCAGAGAAAGGAAAGTGCGACCTAGAGATGGAAATGGGTTTGGCTCCTATCCTCTCTCCACTCTTACATGATGCCTCAAAAACTTGTATAATTCATGAATCTGCACATTTGGTAGGCACTATAATGGATATAAAAGAAATAAAAGGTCAAATTCTAAATCTTTATTGTCTTCTACCTTTTATCAAGTCTTATTGAGAATCTATCTTTAAAATCCTGTCTTCAGAATAAAAAAATCTGGGTTCTAATCCTATGGGGTGAAGGAAGAGGAAGGAAGGAAGCCCCTACTATGTGCCAGACACTATGCTAAACATTTTAGAAATATTATCTCATTTGATCCTCACAATAACATTCTGTAGGTTCTATTGTTATCCCCATTTTACAGAAAAGGAAACCAAAGTGAAGTGACTTACTCTGGGTCACAAAGAGGAGAATGAGGTAGGGCTAACATGTATGGTGATGACTCTGCCTGCTATGTGAACTCTGACAAGAGATCACTGCAAGCTGATTGAGAAGTCAAGGAAGACTTCCTGATTGGGACAGTTCTTGAGTTGATAATCACATCCTTGAAAGATGGGAAAATTTCAAGATGTAAAAAGAAATGATAAGGGTATTTCAGGCAAAAAAAAACCAGAATGAGATTAATAATAATAATAATGAATTAATTAAAATTAATGATAATTCAAAGTTATATAACATTTAAGTCTTAAGAGGATACTTTCTTCACAATAATCCACACAGGAAAGATGAGTAAATATTGTTATCCTCACTTCCATCTTATTATGAAGAAACTGAGGCACACTGGGGGAAGGTCACATGACTAGGAAGTATCAGGGCCAGGATTCCCTCAAATCTTAGATTCCCAAAGCATATAATCTATACCTGTATAAGCTTTCGTTCCTCTTATTCATTGGTTTCAGTTGTGTCCAATTCTTCATGACCTCAAAAGTACTATCTCTACAACTTTTGAATGAATAATCATGCAACTTATAATTAAAGACCTCTAGTGAGGACATCTCCTCCTAATGCTTCCCATTCCACTTTTGGATGGCTCTAGAAACTAGGAAGGTTTCCTTGGCTCCCAGACCAAATATATCCCTTTCCGTTTCTCCTTATTGCTCCTAATCCTTTGCCCTGGGGTCAAAGAGATGAAATCAAATCTCTTTTCTTTTTCTTTGTGTTTTTTAAGAAAATGGTTTTATTTATGGCTTTTTTTAAATCAGTCATTTCTGAATATGCCCTCTCCCCCAACCAAGTGAACCTTCCATCAAAACAATGAAAAATTGGTGGACAAAACCAATCTATACAAAAATCTGCTGTGATGGCATAGGACATTCCAAACCCATAATTCCTATTCTGTAAAGAAAGGATAGAGGTGATCTAATCTCTTTTCCAAGTGATAGCTCTTCAAATATTTGAAGACAACTATTCTGTCCCATCTTCTCTCTACACTTCTCTTTTCCAAAATGAATATTGCTAGTTCATGCAATCAGTTTACCTAAGGCAAGATACAGACTCTTTATCATCTTGATTGTCTTTCTCTTCAGCTCATCATGTACTTTTTTCAGGAGAGGTACTCCTCATCCAACATTCTACTCCAGAAGCACTATGAGCAGGTGGGGAGAGAGTATGGTAGGACCATCACTCCCCACCCAGCTTTAGCCCTGATCCCTCTCCCAACTCAGCCCAAGACTGAGTGAGTCAAAAATGTATGTGGCAAGTTCAGGAAGCAGTAAAGAGTGAGGAGACTGACACTGCTGAGCAAGACGATGCACATAAGAGAAAAGGGGAAGATATCTGGGGATAGACCAAGCAAGGCCAGGCTATGGAGGACCTTGAACATTAGGCTAAAGAATTTGAAGCAATAGACAATAGGAAGCCAATGAAAGTGTTTAAACAGAGGAGTGACATGATATCAATAATATTTTAGGGAATAATTCTGATCTTTCTCCTATGACTCCTTCCTTCTTTCTATAAGTATTCTCAGGCATTGTTATGTCAAGGAATGACTTCTTTGTTCTAGCACTGAAATCTTCCTCTACAAGGCCTGAATTCCTTGCCTTGAGCAACATGTTGCTTCATTGATGCCACGCCACTGTTTTTTGAATGATTCAAGGTTAGTTCAAATACCTGATCTTTACCCTTGGACATTGTCTTTGAGAGGAGACAGACAGAGAGACATATAAGATAGAGACTGGGAGATGAGGCCTTGGAGATAATCGAATCCTTCATTTTACAAAGAAAGAAACTGAGGTTCAGGGACGGAAGTGTCGGAGGCAGAATTGAAATCTTCCTGTTTCTAAGCCCTGCATCTTAACCCCTAACCCACACTGCCCCTCATCTGGGAGGTGGTGCATTATCTATACCACATCAAAACTAGATTGCTGGGGAAGGTACTGTTTGTTAGCTAGGCTATCATCTCCTCTCCCACCTGAAATAATACTTAAGTCTTGTCTTCCCCAGTCCCCAGTTCCCGGTCCCAATCCTTTAGGGCCCTCCTCTATTATTAACAAATTTCCTTTCATCTAAGATCATGTGCCTTCCCATTCATTCATTCCACTTTTGTTGTTCCCTGAAAATACCTCATCTCTCGACCTCTTTCCTCTCAGGACTGGCTATGCCTTCTCTCATCTCCAAAAGAGAAGGCCAAGAGGGAGCATATTCCTCATTCCTCACTGGCAGTTTCATTCCTTCCCTCTGCCACCATTACTCAGCAATCACCTCTCCTACCCAATCCTCCACAGATCTTTTTTGTTCTTGGCTATTATCCCCAGGTCACTCTCCTTGCTCCCCAAAGAGTTTAGAATCTGGCTCATTTTCTTCACTTCATTCTCATCTCTTTTGGACACCCTCACTTCCCAGTTCCTTAACCATTTCAGTTCCCATAACCCCTGTCTCCATTCTAGTTAGACCAGGAGACCGGACAATGCCTGGCCATATTGACTATACTTTTCCTGTTTCCTTTTCTTTTTCTTTTTTCTTTTCCCTCCCTCCCTCCCTCTTTCCCTCTCTCTCTCCCTCCTTCCTTCCTTCCTTCTTTCCTTCTTTCCCTCCTTCCTTCCTTCCTTCCTTCCTTCCTTCCTTCCTTCCTTCCTTCCTTCCTTCCTTCCTTCCTTCCCTTTCTCATTCCATCTTTGGTCCTTCCAGGGAAAAGAGCACTAACTCTCAAGACGGAGGACCTGGGTTAAAATCTTGAATTTGAAATGTACCTGTGTTATCTTGGATAAGTCATTAATGTTTCTGGACCTGAGTTTCCTCATATGTAAAATTCATTGGCTGGACTTGGCTTCTGAGGCCCCTTCCAGATCTAAACCAATAAACCTTCCCTCTATCTTTCTCTTATTTGTCCTTCAGTCCCAGGGGGCATTAATCATGCAACCTTAAAAATCTTCATCTATTTGTCTAGTTTTGCATTAGAAAGGAGAGAAAGCATCAGGCTTAGTCTCTTCCCTGGGCTCCATGACTTAATCCCATGGAACCAGCCCAAAGAAGCAATCCTGTTCAGTCTTCTTGTAACAGCCTACCCTCTCTCCTCATGGCTTTCCATCTTCCTACATATGCAGGACCACTGGGACCAGAAAAACACAGAGAATAAATTACAGATGTGCCATTGCTTTGCTCCATGACTTTTGGTTGGACATTTTCAGCTCCTGTGTCTCAGTTACCCCACTGGTCAAATGGACATCCAATAGAATCTCCAAACATTAGAGTACCTTTGTAGAACACTCAGAAGAGTCACTACTTATGGGAAGTTAGAAATGGTTGCTAGTAAGAAGTGATATGAGTAGCCTGGGGGAATTCCTTAGGCAATCCTTAGGTCATGACTGAACTTGAAAGTCACAGACTCTTCACCCTTAAACCATTCTGGGCTTAATTACTTAAAACCCTCAGGAGCCATTCAAGCCTGTGTTTTCTAGAATCGGCTCAGCTTAATGGTTGTGGCCTCTGGGCACCTGTGCCTTGGGGGTGGGAGGGTGCTGGGTCATAGCTCTGGGAATCACATACTTCCCTTATGCAAAGGCACAGCTGGTTTCTGTGGGTGTGGGCATAGCTGGCCTTAATGCCAGGCAATAATAGTTCAGGCATTGTGTAGTTAGCAATGGTCTTAAAGTCAGAAGGTTTGTGTTTATGTTCTGACTGCTTTGTGACCTTGGGAATGTTACTCCACCTCTCTTGAGTCCCAGCTTCCTCCTCCTTCAAATGACAAGGGTGGGGTGATCTCTAAGACCCTTCAAACTCTAATATTTTGTGGCTCCGTGAGTTTGGTTCAAGACCTTCTCTTCTAAGAAACCTTCCTGGTTTCTTTTTACCCAAAAGACAATTCTTCCTTCCTGAATCTTTATCCCCCCTCTGATGAAGGAAATCTGTTTAGGCTTCTCTTAGGTATTAATTATATTATTTTTGCATTATTGTCTCCTTGGTATTTTATTTATACATTTCATGTTTCTGTACCCAATAAGGGGTGAAGAACCATATGTGAATAATTCTGGATTGATTCATAAGCTCTTCATTTGACCACTTGCCCATCCCATCCTTATTTTCATCTCCATGAACAATTTCTAAAGGAGCAACATCAGGGGGGAAAGGGAGCTGTCCAAAAGTGGAATGGGCTACCTCATAAGGTAGTGCCTTCCCTTTCATGACTGATTACTGGTCAGGTAGGGGTTGGATTAAATGACTCTGGTTGCTTCTTCCAGTTACAAGAATCTGCTCTTCTGTGATATTAGACTCTAAGCTCTTGGAGGACAGGGGCTTTGTATTCCCAGCAAAGCACAAGAAACCTGCCTACTCTAAGTAGATGCTTGAAGACGAGTTCAGCTCAGTACAATTTGATTCAATTCAACCACTTTTTTATTTGTACCCACTGATGAGTTAGGCTACATACACTATGGGAGAGACCATGGAAACCATGTGGGAGAATTGGTCCCTATTCTCTGATGCTTGTGACAACACACACACACACACACACACACACACACACGGAACTAGAAACCATAAGGAGAGAGAATATGAATATATGAATTGAATTAGGGCTGAAATTATTTTTTAAAGCTTACCTTCCTATATGCCGAGCATTGTGCTAAGAAGCATTTTACAATTATTATCATATTTGATCCTTACAACAACAGCCTTGGAAGAGAGATGTTTTTATTATCTCCATTTTAACATTGAAGAAACTGAGGCAAACAGAGGCCTTTCAGGTACATTCTATGTTTTTTGAGTTCTGAGTCCTTTGCAGTTTTGACATTCCATGTTCTAGAGTCCCTCTAAGTTTTTATATTCTATGGTTTCAGATTAAACAGAATCTTTATTTTATTATATTCTTATTATGTTATATTATATTCTTATTAAGTTATGTTATACTCAACAGAATAAACCACTGATTCTCCAAGGAGCTAAAGGCCTGTTGGAGGTAAAGGAGTGGGAAGAAAAAAGGAAGATGATTCAGAAGAGAAATAGCTGGTGAAATGTTGAGCCTGAAGGTTCGGCTCTATCTTTGTTCTATCCCCCAAGGAAAGAGCAAACTCCTTTCTGCAGATTCGCTTAAAACCTGAATCTACTCTTGAGATAAATCTCTGGTCAGAGCATAAATCCAGGGTCCAGAAGCACAGAGCACTTTCTCTTCTTAATAATGTCATCCAAAGTGGGGCAGTTGTCAGCTACAGCAGGGGAGGATGGGGAAGGTAGGGAAGAGTCTATCTGTGAATATCTACAGTTCTGACAGCCTGACAGCAAAGAATAAAGCCCAGCTTTCAGGCCAGAGTGAGATTAAAGTTTAGAGACTCTGAGGCATGGACCCTCCTAGAGGGATCATAATATTTGAAGGCTTGGCATTGGAAGGAATCATAGACATCATGGAGTCCAATTCCTTCATATTTAGATAAGGAAACTAAACCATAGAGGTTACTTGAATTTTTCAAGATCACCTAACTAGCAAGCAATAGTGTTGGGATTTAAACCAAAGTCAAGGGGGCAGTTGGGTAGCTCAGTGGATTGAGAGCCAGGCCTAGAGACGGGAGGTCCTGAGTTCAAATTTGACCTCAGACACTTCCCAGCTGTGTGACCCTGGACAAGTCACTTAACCCCTATTGTCTAGCCTTTACCACTCTTCTGCCTTGGAGCCAATCACTGTATTGACTCCAAAATGGAAGGTAAGGGTTTAAATTAAAAAAAAAAAAAACAAAAAAAAAACAAACAAACCAAAGACTAGTCTAAATTTGAAGAGTTGGGTGGTGCTGCATGGCCTGGAGTTAGGAAGACTCATCTTCATGAGTTCAAACTTGGCCTCAGATATGTGCTAGCTGTATGACCCTGGCCAAGTCACTTAATCCCATTTACTTTAGTTTCCTTATCTGTAAAATGAGCTGGAGAAGGAAATGTCAAACCACTTCAGTATCTCTGCCAAGAAAATCCCCCATTGGCCCGTGGAAAGTTGGACATGACTGAAATGAGTGAACAACAACAATCAGTCCAAACCTAGGCTCTGTCCACACTGCACTACAGTCATGGAAGAATAGCATCCATTAGGAAAGGGAGATGGCTCACTAGACAAGCCTACAGGCAAAGATAATTTTAAAATAATTTCTTATTGGCCAGGCTTCTTTGGATAGCCCTTCTTCACGAAATATGAACTTCAGAGGTGGAAACCACCTTCGAGGATCCCCCAGATTCTCCCCTGGGCCTGGAAAATAGCATTCATTTATCTCTTCCATGACAGCATTAGTCAGTGAAATCTTTCTAGAAATGCTGGATTTGTATAAGCCCTACACTGTCTGTGCAGAGCAGATTTATTGGATATTTCCTAAAAATAAGATTTAAAAGAAAGTTCTTTGTTAATCTTAAAGAGTATAGGAATATTTGTAGGCTTATATAGGCAAGGCTTTTATTTGCATGTGTTCTAATGTATAAATCAACCGATCAATCAATCAATCTGGAAACCAGCAAGCATTTCATTTATTTATTTATTTTTAACCCTTACTTTCTGTCTTGGAAGGCAGACGAGTGTAAGGGCTAGGCAATGGGGGTTAAGTGACTTGCCCAGAGTCACACAGCTGGAAAGTGTGTCTGAGGCCAGATTTGAACCTAAGACCTCTAGTTTCTTCTCAGCCTGGCTGTCTCTCCACTGAATCACCTAGCTGCCCCACTCCCACAAGCAGTCTGCTTGACTTCTCCAATACCAGCCACTGTCCAGAATAGGAGATGAGTGAAGTGCTTAGACCAGCGCAGAAACAGATTACTCTGTCCAACCAAGATACTGTGCCCTATGAAGAGTTAGCTCAGCTAAGCAACCATTCATGAAAGACTGAGAGATAGCTCGACCCTCTGTGAGGACCCTTCAGAGAAAGAAAAGACATTCAGCCCCTGGAGTTCTGGATTTGTATGTTCTGTGTGCCCTCACTTGCATCTCACTACCATTATCCTTTAAATTGATGCCTATTATTTCTCCTCATGGATTCTGTATATATTTTTGAGAGAATACAGCCCTGGATTTGGGGAAAATATTTTATAAACTGCTATTCTTGCAATGCCATTTGATAAATCTTTTGCTAAAGAACTGTGTCCCCTGGCTCATTGCTTAGAGGAAATGCACCAGTGGGGGCTCAGAAACTAAAGTTAGGAGGATAGACACATCCATAGAGTTACCCCTTAGGACACTGAAAAAAGTAGCAGCCATCTCTCTAGGGCCCCAACAAGCCAGTATCTGTTGGGATTTGGTGAATGAGCCCAGAGAGTGTGGAATTACCTATGATTGTAGAGAGTTCCCAACACAGTGAGAGGTTGGATGACTGGACCAGGGTCACAAAATCAGCATGTGTTAGAGAAACTTGAACCCAGATTTTCCTGATTCCAAGGCTGCCCTTCCATCACAGCAATAACACAGGGTTGCCTTTTTTCCTTCATCTATAAGATGGGGATAATAATACCTCCCCTGCTTGCTTTATTGTGTTGCCATGAGACACAAGTATAATATATAATACATAACATATAACATGTCATACATATCATAAATGTAATTATGCCACATATAATGAAAATGTAGTATGTAATACACACAAATGTATTATTATATGTAGCATAAATGTAATATAATAGCATATTATATTATATAACATAAGTATAACAAGAAATACACAATAGATGTCATGCATATGTAAAATCCAGTAGAACTGCTCATTGGCTATGGGAGGGGGTGGAAGGAGGGAAGGGAAAGAACATGAATCATGTAACCATGGAAAAATATTCCTAATTAATTAATTAATTAAAACCTCTCCCCAAATAAATAAGTAAATAAAGGTCATGCGTGATGCAATATATAATAGACAAAATAAATGTATTGTCATCCATAATATAAACATAAAATGGATTACACAAAATGTATCATGTCATCCATAATGTAAACATAATATGTAAATGCATACAAATGTAGATGTAAATGTTTTGTAAACTGGAAGATGTCCTCATGGAAAAGATAATCAATTCCATTGACACAAATACTTAAAAAAAGGATTGTTTTATTTTATTAAAATATTTTCTTTATTTTTTAAAATTTAATTAATTAAGACTATTTTTCCATGGTTACATGATTCATGTTCTTTCCCTCCCCTCTCCCTTCTCCCCACCCCCCCCCCCCGAGCTGATGAGCAATTCCACTGGGTTTAATACATATCATTGTTCAAAACCTATTTCCATATTATTAATATTTATAATAGAGAGATCATTAAGTCAAAATCCCCAATCATATCCCCATCTAACCATGTGATCAATCACATGTCTTTCTTCTGCGTTTCTGCTCCCACAGTTCTTTCTCTGGATGTGGCACAAATACTTCTTGAGAATTTGCCATGTTTAAAGGATCTGTACTAAGGAGGCCCATAGTAACAATGATGGAGCATTGGGAAAAGGGGATGGAAGGTGCTTAGTATCATATAGTTTTTTAAGCCATACACAAACATGAATTTGATTGCTGAAGTTAGCTTCATTTCTCACCATGTTGTACGCTGCACTTCATTATGCCCCAGAAACCATTATCCTAGAAGATTGTTCCAGAACTAGAAATCCTGCCTTGAGAGTACCTTGCTCCCCTGTATCCCCTCCCTCCATTTAGGTGTCTCCTCCAATGACCTTCTTTTAAGGAGGGCACCCAGGACCTCCTGGCTTCAAGCCTGACACTCTGTCTGTCCACTGAGCCACCTAGCTGCCCCTATAAATGATTTTTGGTAAATTGACTTTTCCTTCTCTAAATGTAAGATCTTTTCCATCTGGCACATTATTGGAAGAGCAAAACTCCATCCAAATAGAATTTTGACAATAAAGAAAAGCAAAGACAAAAGGAATTCAAAGCATAGTAGTTTATTAATTCTCTTTGGAGGGGCAAATAAAACAGATGATTGTTTGGTTCATTGTGCATTTATAGGTGAAAGGAACAATTTCATAGGAGTGTTACTGGTCATTGAGTGCTTACATTGGGGATTTGCAAAAAAGGAGAAAGAAAAAAAGGCTCTCAAAAGAGAAAAGACTTTTAGAGAATCAAGGATGAGGAGAAGAACTAAAGAATGAAGAATTTAACCCACATTTCCAAGCAAAGTCAATATCTATTTTCTCAGGATGAGAGGAACATAGATTAGAGTTGGAAGAGATGTTCCTCTTTTGATAGTTGCCTTAAAGCAATGATTCCCAAAGTGGGCGTTACCGCCCCCCAGTGGGTGCTGAAGTGATCCAGGAAGGTGGTGATGGCCACAGGTGCATTTATCTTTCCTATTAATTGCTATTAAAAATTAAGAAAAAATTAATTTCCAGGGGGCTAAGTAATATTTTTTCTGGAAAGGGAGCAGTAGGCCAAAAAAGTTTGGGAACCACTGCCTTAAAGGGACACACCCTGTGTTTTGTTAATATATTGAATGGATTTTTGTTGAGTATATTTTCCCACCTGCCATGGTTGATTTTACAGTTCTGAAAATGTTCCTTAAGATGGATGTTGATAGTTATCAATGGCTTTAAATCTGTTCCTCCCATTTCTCTTTGGTTTTAGGATGTTGGTAATCCTGAAGTTACTTATCCTGAATCCAATAATAATAATAGCTTTAATTATTATTGCTATATTCACACACAGTGACTCAATTAGACCTGTAACCACAGACAGAGGCACACACGTACATACAGGAGTAATGCAGGGGCACCAGGGACAGTTTATGGCTAAAGAAATCAGGCTGAGGGTATCTTTCTTGCAAGTTTCCAAATGCTCAAGATTTAGTGAAATCTCAAAAGCCTTTTGAAGCAGGAGCTTTTCTTTAGCCCCTAAGTTTTCCCTCTTCTCTCCCTACCCTGGCTCTCATCCTTTCCTCTCTGCATCTTTGGGAAATCAGTTCCATGTGTTTCTGGTCCTCTGCATGGCAAGCATTAGAGAAAGGATTCAGCAAAAGCTCTTTGATGTCTGAAGCCAGCTTGGAGGGGTTCCTTTGTTGTTGTAAGTCAGGAGTGACTGTTTCCTGTGAGTCAATACAACCTAATCTCCTTCAGAAGCCCCCCTTCCTTCACCTCAGTTCCTCCATCCATAATCACAGTCAGAACTGAAAGGACTGAAGAACATAGAATTTCTGAATTAGGAAAGGACCAGAGAATGTCTGCTGTAGGCTGGAAGAGACTTTAGAAATGGAAGCGTTTTGTTAATGCCTCTCCTGTGACATCACCTCCAATCTTTCCTGGCACAGCTTGTTTGTACAGAGTTGTTTTCCTGTTATTTCCTCCATTAGATTATAAGTTTCTCAAGGGCAGGGGCTATCTTTTGTTTCTTTTTTTTATCCCTGGTGCTTAGCCCAGTGTCTAGCACATGATAGACACTTAATAAAAGTTTATTGACTGGTTCCATACATGCTTGTTAATTTGTCTTGGCTAGGTTGGCCCCTAAAGCAAAGAAAAGATCTAGAAGGGACCTTAGAGCATGGACCACCTAAGCTGGGAGGGAGATTGGGAACCATCTAGTTCTCCTCCTTCATTTAAAGATGGGGTAGTCCAATCCCTGAGTGACCTGCCCCTTGACTTTACTCAGGGTCGGTGGAAAATTTGGAACTGGGTTCCAGGTCATCTGACTGTAAAGTCAATGCTATTTCCACTCTATCATGTGCCCCCCCCCCCGTTCCTGAGTACAGACTAGGAGACTCTGGAAGCAAAGGACTCTGCTCTAGGAACCTGCCCCAAGTATTAGACATTGTGAGGCTTCGGTGACGCCTGGGCAGAAAGGGAAGTGGTCCTGAAGTGGGTGGGTGGGCTTGGGCATTGTGAAGAATATTTATTATTATAAACAACATGCAGCAATAAGGTTTTGGAATAAGGTGTCCTGGATAAGAGTTTGACTGTGTATAACAAATCATAGGGGACCATCCTCAAAGTCAAAGAAGAGTAGCCCTATGAACGCCCCAGAGGAATCCAGTCCTGCCCAGGTTTCTCTGTAATTTGCCTCAAGTGCTACTCAGTCTAGGTCTATATAGAAAAAGCTGTGGCTCTCTGCTTATAGAGGTTCCCCTATTTATTGGAAGCTTGCATTTGCCTGGGGCTATGATAACAAAAAGGATCTTGCATGAAGGACTTCCAAATGGGACCCAAGTCTGCAACCGCTTGGCTTCCCCCGAGCCTGCACAGAAGCTGGGGATGGATCTCTGGTCTTTCTAAAGGGATCCAAAGCTCTTTTCAAATTTCTAACAGCACAAGCATTAATCACACATTTGGATTTTCTGTGTTTATAATTGGACGTAGGACCAGTATAGACAGTGGCAAGAGGTAGAGGACTCAGCTAGAAGATAAATGAGCTCTGGGGCTTTGGTTGAAAGGGGGTTAGGCTTTCTTCTCGCCTTCTCACTCTTCCTTCTGTAATTCTTCAGGAAACTAGGTAGGTCCAGTAATAAGCATCCCATTAGTTTCAGGTGACAGTTATCAACAACTGCTACAAATTTGCTTGGTTCATTTTTTTTTGTTGCTGAAGACTTAAAGTGATGGAGAAAATGTCAATAATGTAGATTAAAGGGGCAGATGGGTAGCTCAGTGGATGGAGAGCCAGGCCTAGAGACGGGAGGTCCTGGGTTCAAATCCTGCCTCAGACACTTCCCAGCTGTGTGACCCTGGGCAAGTCACTTGAACCCCATTGCCTAGCCCTTACTGCTCTTCTGCCTTGGAGCCAATATACAGTATTGACTCCAAGATGGAAGGTAAGAGTTTTTTTTAAAATGCAGATTAAATATGTCTTGTGTATCATTGTCGTTGGTTTTTTAAACCCTTACCCTCTGTCTTGGAATCAATACCGTGCCAACAGAACCAGAACCAGAACCAGAACAAGAACCAGAACAAGAACAAGAACAAGAACAAAGAACAAGAACAAGAACAAAGAACAAGAACAAAGAACAAAGAACAAAGAACAAGAACAAAAACTGGTTGGGTCTATCCCAGTGAGTGCAGGTAGGAGGCTTCAAGAGAGATATGGCTCTAGCACCAGTACCCAGCAGTCCCTGAAAAGTAAGTTGACAGACGCAGTTAAGAAGAGTAGGGACTGCAGTGCATTCGCTACCTGTGAGTTCTATAGGAGTCAAAGCCCCAGGGCTAATCCTGGGGTCAGTGCTGTGGCCTTGTTTATTGAAGAGCCAACTGGATTTATCATCTGAAGACGCGGGGGCCAGTGCTGTGACCCTGGATTTCTCTTGAGCCTCTGGCTGCTAACGTGCCAAGTAGGAATACTCTTTCTTGCACTACCTACTTCTCAGGGAGGCGGGAGAAGGCTTTTTAAAGCGAATCCTAGAGACCTGGGTATTGTTCTTATTATAATGATAGTCCCTGGGAGGACTCGGCCAAAAAAAAAAAAAAAAAAAAAAAAAAAGGAAAAGTCGCTAATTAGCCTCAGGGCAGCGCACTTACTAATGAGCTGTCTGCTTCCTAGCAGGGGAGGAATAAGCGGGATAATGAATCCGGGCTGGGGAGCTGGGGAGGAGGTGAGGCCAGGTTCATCGAAGCTGCTCCCCAAGGTTGTGCCACGTGCCATGTTCCCAGTCTGTAGCTTCTCCTCTAGGAAACCGGTTCTGCCTTTTCGGAGCTCCTGGGTCCGCCGTCACCCCGGTTGGCTTTCCCGAAGGACGACTTGATCTCTTGATTCACCATGGCCTGCCAGGCATCTCTGGGGAAGGAGACCAAACATTAGAGGGGTACGTGGAGGAGATCGGCTGGAGAAGAGGAAGCGGCTTTGACCGAAGAGGAGTCAGGACCATTCGGCAGGATGATATAGTAGGAGCGGCGGCCATTGAGCTAGAAGTGCTGTCTTCTAGCCCTGGTTCTGCAGCTACTTGTTGGGACCTTGAACAATGGCCCCTTACCTCAGGGACATTCATGGATCACGCGAGAACATGAATTTAAAAGTGCTTAAAAAAAAAAAAGTACTATAGAACTAGGGGCTGTCCTAAGCATGGAGTATGAAGAGCATTGACTCAAGTGCCTGGAGATCTGGGTTCTAATTCTGATTTGGCTACTAATGAACTATATGCAAGGATTTTACTGGAGGTTAGAGCCATCCAGTGTTGGGAGAGTTAGTTTTTGATGATGAAGCATTTCCTCATCATGTGTTAGTATTTGAGTGAGTGAGTCAGGGAGGGAGGGAGGCACTGAGGGTTGTATTTGAGGGTTTGGGGCTCCCATTACTTTTTCCTTGTGGGATGTGTCCAAGTCATCTCCGGTATCTGCATTTGAGGTCTTTGCCACATTACTCCAACCCCCACATGCAGTGTACCCCGTTCTTCAGAGTTAGTGATGACAGAGTCAGATTTAATCTAGCACTGCATTCCTGACTGATCCCAGTTGGATTCATTCTGCTTCCCATTCCTAGAGCCAGCTATCATAGTGACAGGGGCAGGGGCAAGATGGGACACTGTTGCGGTGTCTGCCAAAGGAGAAAGAATCCCAGTCCTGAGAAAACAATAGAGAGACATGTAAGCAGAGGCTCCCTGCTAGCCTGGGCTTCTAAACAGTAGAGAGAGGGAGAAAAGAGCTTGGTCCAAAGCCATGGTGGAGCTTGGACTCATGGGGTGAGAGGGATGGCATAAGGTATATTAGTAAGAGCCATATCCCAGGTATAGAATCATAACTTAAATTATGGAAAGCACCTCTAAGATCATTGTCTCTGACCCCTCCCATTTACAGAGGGGGAAACTGAGTCATGGAGAGGCTAAGTGATTTTCCCAGGGTCAGATAGTTAGTAGTATTCTGGGGCAGGATTTCAAACCCGGTTTTCCTGATTCCAAGTTTAGTGCTCTATCCACTGAACAAAGCTGCCTCTCCTACTGGGGATGAAGGGGAGGAAGGGTCTTTTTTTTTCCCCGAAGAAAATGGGTTTTACTTCCCTTTAGCATATCTCACCATTATTAAGAGCATTTGGGGTAAAATCTGCAGGCTTCCTTCCTACCTACCTCTCTCTCTCTCTCTCTCTCTCTCTCTCTCTCTCTCTCTCTCTCTCTCTCTCTTTCTCTCTGTCTCTGTCTCTCTCTGTCTCTCTCTCTCTCTCTCTCTCTCTCTCTCTCTCTCTCTCTCTTTCTGTCTCTCTCTCTCTCTTTCTCCTTTACCTTCTCTCTTGGAATTGATATTAAATCCTGATTCCAAAGCAAAAGAGCAGTAAAGGCTAGACAATTGGGGTTAAGTGACTTGCCCAGGGTCACCTAGCTAGGAAGCATCCGAGTATAGATTTGAACCCAGATCCTTTTGACTCTAGGCCTGGTGCTCTATTTACTGTGCTACCTATCTGCCCCAGCTCTGTGGTCTTTTCTACCCACTCAGTGGCCTAAGCAATAGGAGCTGGAGCTCAGTCTTCAGGAGCAGGCTGGGAGTTTTAGTCTTCAGTTGTGTTATAGAAAAAATATAGATTAAGGTTGTTAGCAAACAGTAACAATAGGGAACGTCTGGATGTGGACAGATGGTACGCAGACTCCTTCATATCAGTATATAACTTTGGATTGATTAACAGTGAATTCTGAAGCTGGACCAGTTCATTCACCCTGAAACTCCTTTTCTGTCCCCAACTTTTTAGCTGATGCCTGTTTCTTCTTTTTGGTCTCCTCTGGATTCATCTCGAAATAAGAATCAGGTATAACCACCTATCAACAGTCCCACCATCAGACATAATGAGTGAGCTGCCTTATTGTTGCATGCAATGGCAATGCCCACATACAGACACGAGGACACCGTTATACAGTTCACTGGTTGGGAGGTTAACCTAAGATGCTTCCATCACTGGCTGTGGAACCTCCCTGGGACCAATAACCCCCAAGAGGGAAGGCTTCTGGAAAGCTTCCTGCATCTGGGCAGTAAAGGTACCAGCTAGAGCAGACTTTGAACTCAGGTCTTTCTGGCTCTGACGCTGGGTCTCTATCTACTATGTCCTAATGCCTGGCACAAAGTAGGTGCCCAGTAAATGCTTGTTGAACATGGAATGAATGAATTCGATTGCCAGCCTTTGAATGATTAAGACATCAAAACGTTCCAGGCAAAGATGAAGAAAACTAGAGAGAAGGGGTCGATTGGTTCACACAAGAGACAATTCGAAAGAGATCGATCCTTGTTGGGAGTTCAAAGCAATCTGGCAAACCCATCAGAGCTTTCCTCAGTCCCGTCTCTGACAAGCCCGTCCCCATCACCTTCTTCCTAAGCAGCTGAATGCATTTTCCAGATGTCATCATTGGCCTCTAGGGGAAGGTTGTGTCTGGGCCCAGGGCTGGATTGATGCTTTGGAGTGAGGCGGGGGCATGGCGAGTGTGTCACAACAGTAGAGGAACCCTATATCTTGGGTGGGGAGGTGATGGGAAGATGAACTCTCATTTCCCCCTCACAAAACGTGATACTTTCTGTAGTGCACTCACCCCAAGAGACACCCTGCTGACTCCTAAGCTTCATGGTCACTGGGATGAACTCTATTTCCTACCTCCCATCTCTCCTGTTAGATTTGTGACTCTGGTGACCTCTGACGACACCGAAGGGTCTGATTTATTCTCTCTGATCTCAACTTGTAGCCCATCCTCTTTCCTAAAGTGGCTTCGCTCCCTTGGATTTTATTGATTTCTCTTAGGAACATGTTCTCTTTCTACTATATTGTTGTACCATCCCAGAGGCCAAGGTAGTTAGTCTAAGATCTGAAATCTTTGAGATACTGGAAAAATAATTATAACAGTGAGCATAATTATAGCACTTTAAGGTTTACAAAGCACTTTGCAAAAATTATTTTTTTGCTTACAACAGCTCTGGAATGTAGGTGCTATTATTATCTCTATTTTACAGAGGAAGAAACTGAGGCAGCAGAGGAGAGATGTCACACAGCTAGTATGTATCTGAGGTTGGATTTGAACTTAGGTCTTCCTGATTCCAGACCCTGCATTCTCTCCACCTCAATGCCTAACTGACTATGACAGCACTTTCTGGTCCATCCTCCTATTCTAGGATGTGTTGAAGTGAGAGACTGGGAGATCCTGAAACCAAGGAGGTACAAAAAATATCCAATAGGGGTAGCTTGGTAGATAGAGAGCCACACCTGGAGAAGGGAGGTTCTGGGTTCAAATCTGATCTCAGATACTTCCTACTTGTGTGACCTTGGGCAAGTCACTTAACCCCAATTGTCTAGCTGTTACCACTTAATATTGATTCCAAGACAGAAGATAAAGTCGTAGGTTTTTTTTTTTAAAAAAAAAGGTGTCCTTTAGCTGGTTGAGAAGTAATTAATCCTTCCTATTTGCTCTGCGCCTAATTGAATGGGGACAGGGGTAGGAAAGCTAATAGGTAAATGCTGTCCCTTCCTTAGTCCCACTGACTCTTCCTCTAACCTTCAGAGTTGGGTCCAAGGGGCCTCTCTACTTGTCTTCCAAATCCAGGAGTGAAAAGGCTTTAAAAAACCCAAATTAATAAGTACTCTGGGTTAAAAATTCCCAGTGCCATCACTGCAGCCACATTGCTCTTGTGATGGGAGCCAGTGGTGAACTTGATGTTGTTCAGTCATTTTTTTCAGTCCCTTCTGACTCTTGGTGTTCACTTTTGGGGCATCCTGGGCAAAGACAATGGAGTGGTTTTTCCCTTTCCTTCTCCAGCCCATTCTATAGATGAGGAAACTGAAGCAAACAGGGTTAAGTGACTTGCCTAGAGTCACACAGCTAGGAAGTGTCTGAAGGCAAATTTGAACTCAGGAAGCTGAGTTTTCCTGACTCCAGGCCCAGAACTTTTTGCTCTATGGCACCACCTAGCCACCCAGGGTATAATTCTTACTCTGGCAAGGTTCCTCAGAGCCTCAGTATTCCCATGTGTAAAATGGAAATAATGATGTTTGTTCTCTCTACCTCACAGAACTGTCTCAAAGAAAAGGGCACCATAAACTCTACAACCTGATAGAAATGGGAGCCGATACTTATCAGGACCATATTTGATATCGGCTGCGCCATTATTGCCTGCTCCTCACATGGGTCCCCACGTACTTGAAGGAATGGGGAGGAAGTAAGCAAATAGAAGGAAAGGGGGATCCATAGCATTTAGGAAGTATCTGGCTGGTCAGGCCTGATACTACAGCCCCTGTGATCTTGTCCCATGCACCCCAGTGAGTATGTAAGACACAAGGGAAATGAACTCAAGCAGCAGCTGTATCCTAGCCTCTCCCACGCTTACCATTCAGTCTGTCTGATTAAGCAAGTCCTCAGAGTATACCCTATTCCAGTGATGGCAAACCTTTTAGGGACTGAGTGCCATGCCTTCCCCCCTCACTGAGTGCCAGGCACCCCCACCCCCCTTTACCCACACGGGGGAGGGAGAAGGCACTCCCATTGGGCAGAGGGGTGAGCGAAGTAAGGGATATCCTTAGCAAATATAGAAAGGGGGAGGGGAATGATTTGGGCTCTCTGCTCCCCTCCAACTCTGCTTCCTGTGATTTGCCCCTGTGAGCTCCCACTGGGCTGCTGGGCAGAGGAGCAGGGAGGCATGGTGGAGAGGGGGAGGGAAGCAGCTCTGCCTGAGCCTCTCTGCCTTTCTAGTAATGATCCGGGGTGGGGATGGACCTTAGAAATCATCTGTTATCCAATTAATCAACCAATCCTCCAGCTTTGATTTGGCACTTACGATGGGTAAGTGCTGGGGATACAAAGGCCAAAAAAGAAACCTTCAAGAAGCTCAAGGCCTTTTTTTGTTTGTTTGTTTTGTTTTTTAAGCCCTTACCTTTCACCTTAGAATTAATACCATGTGTTGGTTCTAAGGCAGAAGAGCGAGCAGCAAGGGCTAGGCAATGAGGGTTAAGTGACCTACCCAGGGTCACCCAGCTAGGTAGCGCCTGCGATCAGATTTGAACAGAAGCTTACTTTATAAAGGAGGAGACAACATATAAATAATTAGGTCCATGCAAGGCACACACCTACAAAGTAGGGGGAAGATTCCTTTAATGTTTGCAAGATGTTTTACAAATATGATCTCATTTGCTCATCACAACAGTCCTGGGAGGTAGGTGCTATTATTAACCTCACTTTAAATGCTTCTTGTTTAATTGTATAGGTGGGGAAACTGAGGTACAAAGAAGTTCATGAACTGCCTAAGGGTCTCAGAGCTAGTAATTCTCTGAAGCATGATGAGAAAGTTGGATCACCCAGGCAAGCTGCCGGAGCAATAAGAAAGGTAGACTAGGAGTCTGAGAACCTGGGTTTGAGTTCCAGCTTTACTTCAGAGCTGTGCCATCCAGGACAAACCATTTTTTTTTTTTGCCTTGGGGCCTCAGTTTCCTATTCTGTAAAACAAGACTGCTCGACTATACTGCCTCTAAAGTCCCTTCCAGGGATGATCTTTGCTAGAGTCTTCCCCTCTAAGGTTACCTTCCATGGACTCTGTATCTTGTGTGTAAACTAATTATTTACATGTTATCATTTCCAAGACGATGTGAATTCCTTGAGGGCAGGGACTGGTTTTTCCTCTTTCTTTGTGCACAGAGCCTGGCTCATAGTAAGTGGTGAAATCAATGCTAATGGAGTGGTTAATTGGTTAATAGTAGATCTCTAAGGGCTGATGCCACTTTAAATGCGAAGATCCATGAGTTTGCGTGAGAAGCCATGTGAAGGTCTGAGTGTGAACGTCCATATCAATCTGCATATGTGAATCAGTGCGATTGTATATGTGTATGAAGTCTGTGAAGGTGGATGATTTCCAGAATGTATGTTGAGAGTAGATCGGGTGCTGGGAAGTGTTTAACAACTGGCTCCAATAAATTATGCTTTCATTAATGTTAATAAATTAATAATGACCGACTTCAATAAATTAAACTTTTAAGTTTAACCTGCATTATTCACATTTCCTCAATCACTTTCTTAAGTCTAGGTAATCAACGAAGCAATAAATCAAGCCCAGAATTGTAGAGTTTGCTGATTTCTGATGTGTAAATGATCATGCTAAAAATTTAACAATCAGCTTACCTAAGCCACTAAGAGCTTGCTCTAGTTCACTGCTTAGGGATATATTCCCTGAACTGGACTGATTTAATTGGAATGTCTATCATAAATTAATCTGTAACTCAGCTGCGAGCATGATGCTGATCCTGGTCCAGCCAGAAGAAGAGAGGATTTAGATATAATGATGGAAATGAATGTCTCTGAGAAACGTGGAACATGACAAAAAGGGAAGATTCATCAGTGCTCTACTGGGGGTTCAAAGAGCCCTGGACCTGGAGGCAGGAAAACCTGGGTTCAAATCCTGATTCAAACACTATGGGCAAGTCCCTTAACCAAATTGCCTCAGTTTCCTCATCTGTAAAATGATGGTAATAAAAGCATCTACCTTACTAATTATGTGACTGTGGGAAAGTCCCTTAACCAAGTTGCCTCAGTTTCCTCATCTGTAAAATAAGGGTAATAAGTTCCTTAACCAAGTTTCCTCATCTGTAAAATGAGGGCAATAGTAGCATCTACCTCTCAGGGTTGTTGCGAGGGTTGAATGAGATGATGCTTGTCATATAGAAGGTACCTAATAAATGTTTGTTCCTCCTGCAGCTTCCCTTGCATCTCCTGGGCTGGAATTCATTGCAAGAACATGGCTTATCTGTCTAGAGCAGGGGTTGGCAATGTATGACTCTCGAGCCATATCTGGCTCTTTTGAGGGTCAGATATGGCTTTTTCTTCAGGAGCCATAAAGTCAATTTTTTTCCAGGCGCTGTTACAGAAGCGGCACTGTGAGCACTGTACAGCTCTCACGAAATTACATTTTAAAAAATGTGGCATTTATGGCTCTCACGGCCAAAAAGGTTGCCGACTCCTGGTCTAGAGAGAGGGCAAGCCTTCAAGCATGGGCACCTTAGCCTCCCTGTACCTTCACAAAGGACACAGAAAGCAGGGGGAACTCTTAAACTCGGACCCCTTCACCACATTGCCCTGACTGAGTTAATGTTCAAAATCCAGTAGATGTTTCCTGTGATTGCTCACGTTAAATCTTTACCAGCTCGCTGACCATTTCAGGGAGGAAGGGAAGAAGAGAAAGAATTTGGGACTCAACAATTTTAAACAATTAATCTTATAAATTCTTTTCATATATGATTGGGGGAAAATATTAAATAAAATAATGGTAGACCAAGAAAGAAAGAAAGAAAGAAAGAAAGAAAGAAAGAAAGAAAGAAAGAAAGAAAGAAAGAAAGAAAGAANAAGAAAGAAGGAAAGAAGGAAAGAAGGAAAGAAGGAAAGAAGGAAAGAAGGAAAGAAAGAAGGAAAGAAGGAAAGAAGGAAAGAAAGAAAGAAATCCATTAGAGCGAGCTGTATGAAGGCAGCTTGGCAGAGTGGAAAGGGCATTGGATCAAGAGGCAAGAGGCTGCCAGCTTTGCACTCAAATTGGTGGTGTGAATTAGGGCAAGTTGATTGTCCCTCTGGGCCTCAGTTTCCTCATCTGTAAAATTAAGGAGTTGGACGACAGGATCTCTAACATCTCTTCTAGCTCTGACATGTGTTCTAAGCTTCCTTCCAGATCTGACATTTTGTATTCTAAGCTCCCCTCTAGTTCTAATATTCTGTATTCTAATGCCTCTTCCAGCTCTAATATTCCCTATTCTAAGGCCTCTCCAAGGGTTGACATTCTGTGTTCTAAGTTCCCTTCCAGATCTAATATTCTGTGTTCTAAGTTCCCATCTAACTCGAATATTCTTTGTTCTAAAGCCCCTTCCAGCTCTAATATTCTTTGGTCTATGGCCTCTTCCAGGGCTGACATTCTATGTTCTAAGCTCCCTTCTAGATCTAATATTCTCTGTTCTAAGCTCCTTTCCAGCTCTCACATTCTGTATTTTAAGGCCTGCTCCAGTTCTGATATTCCCTATTCTAAAACCCTTCCCAGGGTTGATGCTCTCTGTCTTTAGCTCCCTTCCAGCTCTGATGTTCTGTGTTTGAAGAACCCTTCCATCTCCAATAGTTTGTGTCCTAAGACCTCTCCAAGGGCTGACATCAGTTCTAAGTTTCCTCCCAGCTCTGACACTTTATTCTATATTCTAAGGTCCTACCCAGCTTTGATATTCCATATTCTAAGCTCCCTCTAACTCTGACATCATCTATTCTCAGATTCTTCTAGGTATGACATTCTGTAATTCTAGGATTCATTTTTCTCAAAGAACACAAGTAGAAAAGACAAAAGGGTACAACAAAGTGTTGGGGAACCACCCCCTCCCTTCAGCGCTGGGAAAGGCTCCATGGAGCATCCAGGCCTGTGCTGCATGTTGCCTAGACTGTACTATCAGCAGGACTCACCAGGAAATGCTCCTCCCACCGTACCCCCTCCCACCCGAGGCCCTATAGCCTTGGCACCTCTCATCTGCATCCAAGGGCCGGAAGTACAGACTGACGTAAGCTTCCTCTAGGCAGAGAAAACAATTGGGCCCTTTCACAGAAGGTCCAGCCCTGTCTAAGGTCAGGGCGGTGGGGAACAGGGTCTTCCGCCCTCCCGTCATTAATCTGTCCATTTGGTTTCCCCCTCCTTACACCCTTCTCACTAAGCCCTGGTGATGAATGGGAGGCCCTGGGGGGTACAACCCAACAGGAAGACAGGCTCAGGCCAGAACTTCCAGTAGTTTATGGCATTCTTGCCCTTCTTCTCCCCCACCCCGACTAAACCCCCCTACACTTTCTGCCTTTCCCCACATCCCCCTGGTCCAGACCTCAATGTCATTGGTATAGGAAACTTCCAGTGAGAAAAGCTCTTCTACCAATACAGATTGGCAATGTATAATTTTAGAGAATTGCCTGGAGTTTAAGTGATCTGTCCAGGGTCACACACTCTGAGGCAGGATTTAAATCTAGGTCTTTCTAACTCCCAAACCAGTTTCCTATCCACTGCTCTCCCTGTCTGTGTCACACTGTCAGGGCACAACAAATGATGGGACTACAGAGGAATAGAGTTCAAAACATTCTTCTCTGGTAAAGTCTGTGGATTTCAGAGGGTCTCAGAACTCAAATGGAAAAAAAGATGGCATTTTTATTTTCCTTAACCTTTCATTATTTAAAAATATTATTCTGTGAAGTAGAAGCTCCTTAGGTCCACAACATAAAAAGGGTAAAGAATCTCCGGTCTGTGGTTGTAATAGAAACCTACTCACTTAAAGCCATCTACACTATCCAGTTCTCTCCTTGAACAATATCCTACCCTTTGTCCAAAAACATCAGGGCTATCTGGCTTCAGAGATCATTCTGGGGCCAAAATCCAGATTCTGGCTGGGGGCACCATGGTTAGAACACCAGGCTTGGAGTCAGGAGGATGTGTGTTCAAATGTGGCCCCAGATACTTCCTGGCTGTGTGACCCTGGACAAGTCACTCAACCCTGATTGCCTAGCCCTCTCTGTTCTTCAGCCTTAGACTTGATATCTTAGACAGAAGGTAAGAGTTAAAAAAATAACAAGATTTAGTCTGGGTCCTAAGGTCAGGGTTCAGTAGAAGGCTAGAGTCAGGGTTGGTCTGGGGCTGAAATATAGAATTTATTCTTTCTGTTAAGATCAGCTGTATCATGTAGAGATCAACCCTCCCCCCCATACTTTTCCCCACTCCCATCCCTATTTTTTGGGGGGATGCCTAATTCTGACCTTACCAAACTCTCCCTCACCTGACCCAGAACCTTCATGAGTAGAGGAAAGAAAGGGGAGTTCTCTTGGGACCAAGAAAAGGAGTCATGGTAATTCAAAATTCAAAAATCATTAGTTAAGCAAGCTTCTACTGTGCGCCACACTGGGGCCTGGGGGAAGACACCCTTATAGAGTTTACATTCTAGAAGCACTGAATAATATAAAACATATAACTATAATGCATGGGAAGTGAGCCTGGGAGGTGCCAATCAAGTGCTGTAAAGAGTCCAAGAAGACAAGATTGTTAGTAACTAAAGGGAGAGAGGAGGATCACAACAGCTTTCCTAGAGGAGCTGAGTATTTCCTTATATTCTCTCTCTCTCTCTCTTCTTAATTGTAAATAAACTTCCATAAAAGTCAATTTTGACTTGAGATTATTCTTAATTGAGGATTGATAATAGTTCAATCCTCTGGCAACCATCTTTTAATATATTGAACCCCCCCAAAACCCCTTTCCCCCCTTACAGTAGAAATTCAGTTGGTGAAGGTATCACGAAAGGACATTTCTGGGGATAAGGGGCAGAGCCAGGCTCTCCTTCCCATAAGCCATCCAAGCCTTGGAAGAACCCACCAGCCCTCCTTGCTAAGTTCCTTGAGCTTACCCTGGTTTGATGTCCATAGGCTCAGGGAGTTCTTTGGGGAAGCCTGCTTTCCCAACCAGCCAATAGGTTTCTTCTATACCTTTGCCCTGCAAGGAAAGGGAAAAAATCTTTAATGTTATCAATAAAATGAAAACAAACATATTTTTCACAACTTAGTAGAATTTGAGATTTATTTGAGACTTTAGAATCATATCATTGAGATTTCCAGAATCATTGAATCGGACCCATCATGCTAGTCCATTTTTACCACTTTATAAAATTTTTATGAGAGATCTCCACCTACAGATCAAGGATCTCAGGTTTTGTCAGTGTGAAAACTCCATCCACCAATTATTGAGGAGAGTGGAGACTCCTCAGTGCTGGGTCCTTTGTAATGAATATAAATCAAGTTAGTGTCAAGGAATCTGTGAAATCCTCCAGAAGCTCCTGACTTCTAGGAATAACATATTGATTGCGTTGAGTCCCAAGACCCTAGAGGTCTCCACAAGGAAGCCCCCGGCCACTGAAAAGATCAGCCTCATAATTTACACAGGAGAAACCAAGTGGATAAAAACTATATTTCCCAGTTGCATGGATGGACTGGGATTGAGGGATGGTTTGTGGATGTGTCTATGATTGAGTATAGAGAAATTACACAATAAGTGTGAAAGGGAACAGGGATCTTATCTTTAATTAGATAAAATATTATCACACACTGTGTTACAGGTAGGTGGTACAGTAGAGAGAGAGCTGGGATCAGGAAGAATCCTCTTCCTTAGTTCAAATCTGGCCCGAGACACTTAGCATCTGAGTGACCCTGGGCAAGTCATTTAACCTTATTTGCTCAAGTTTCCTCAGCTGTAAAATGATCTAGAGAAGGCAATAGTTGTGTAATTGATTTAAATCTTATTCCTTTGAACTACATTTCCCTGGAACCCAATTTATCCCCTGATACATCAATGACAGGAAGTCAGTGGGCTCCAGGGAAATGTAGTTCAAAGGCACAAGATTTAAACCAATTACACATCCCCCCCCCCCCGAGATCCTTGGAAGAATAGTCTCTCCAATGAATCTTGTAAACATAACCAACTTTTAAAATTACAATAATTTGGGGATAAAAGGAAAAAAGGACAAAACCAATGAAGTTCAAAGGCACAAGATTTAAACCAATTATACATAGTCAATCACTCTAGTATCTTGACTAAGAAAATCCCCAATGGAGTCATGAAGAGATAGACACAAATGAAATGACTGAACAAATGTTACAGCATAATTTAATGAAATATAATGATATAGGATCATTGATTTACAGCAGGATAGAACCTAAGAGACTGAGGTCAACCTCCTCATTTTAAAGATGAGATAACTGGATCCCAGAGATAAAGTGACTTGCCCAGGATCACACAGCTAGTTGTATCTGAGGCAGGATTCTAATTTACGTTTTCCAAATTCCAAGACCAATGCTCTATCCACTATACCACCCAGCTAGCTGATCAACTGAGCAGGAATCATTGGAGTATGTAGGAACAAAATATTCAAGAATAAATGTACAGGAGGAAGAGCAATCTTGTGTGGCCTTTCAGAGACAAATCCAGGTTAACCAGGTGAGGAATGGGTTTTAAGGTGAAAGAAAAGTAGTTGAGCTCTCCCTATACGATGTGGCCTTCACAGTGATGGCAGGGTCCTACTGATCATTCTCATGAAGCAGTAATGGCATTTTAGGGAAATATGATAATAAAGCCATGGAAGATATAAGCAATCTGATTGACAATGTTCTGAGCCCCCAGTGGTGTATACGAAGAAAGTGTGTGCTTAGGGAAAAGAAAAGATGATGGATCCAAAGGTTGGAGTGTGTGTGTGTGTGTGTGTGTGTGTGTGTGTGTGTGTGTGTGTGTGTGTGTTTGGGGGTGGGGGGAGAGATGGGATGGGGCGGTTCTATATCAGGATCTTAGAATTATAGAATATCAGAAGTGAAAGGAAATTCAGAGGTGATTTAGGTCAACCTTTTACCTAAAACCATTAAAGCTTAAAACTGAATTAAGACTTTTAGAGATACTTTGTATGTACACATACATTTATATCTCTATATGCAGATTTATATTGGGTACATATGTGGGTGCATTTATATGCCTATTTTCATAACTAGACCCTAACCCCTCATGCTCCAATTACTCAAGTTAAAGGCTGTTCTTCGGGTCTCCCCACCGCTTTGGTGGGGGAGGTTAGGGATGGAATTATGGCATAAACTGTAGACACAGCAGAGTTCATCTCAATCCATGCTTTCTTAGAGTAACCATGCCTCTGGCAAGGGAGAAAACAGACCCATTCTTGGAGTAACATCCATCAAAAAGACAAAGAGCTAGCTTTTCTAGTCTGAGAGACATTATCAGTAGAAGAAATTGGGGCTAAAGGACCATAGTAAACACCTTCCTTCAAATGTTTGAAAAGCTATCATGACAGAAAAAAAAGCCAAATTTATTGTGCCTGACCCAAGAGAATATATGTAAGAGCAAAGAAGTTGGGAAGAAGGTGAGATTTTAAGGGAAACTTGGTAATACTTGGAGCTGACCCCATGTGAAATGGATAGCCTTTCAAGGTAGCAACCTCTCTGTCGCTGGAAGGTATTAAGTTTTCCTTCATTCAGGAAGGGCCAGAAGATTGTTCAGAGATGATATAGAAACCCTGGGCAAATCACTTACCTTGTTTGCCTCAGTTTCCTCATCTGTCAGATAAGTTGGAGAAGGAAATGGCAAACTACTCCACTATCTTTGCCAAGAAAACCCCAAATGGGATCATGAAGAGTTGGACAGGACTAAAAAAATAACAATAACAAATAGAGAGAGGGGGATCCTATGCAGGTGGGGATTGAACTAAATGACCTTTGAGGTCCCTTAAAACTCTAAAATTCTATGATTCATCTCCAAGATGTCTTCTGGCTGAAACTTCTATGATTTACATATGATTTGTAGGTCACTTGGTCTAAGTCTTTGCATTCAGGGAGGAATATATTTCAGCCACGTTGGCCTTAAAATAGCTTTCAAGACTCTGTCTATCTAGGAGTTTCTGAAAGGGAACCTGCTTTGAGGAGGTTATCTTGTCCTTCCTGGGAAGAAAACAAAGGTGTACTGAAAAATGTTAAACAAGCAGCTCTCCAAAAAAAACATACCCACAACATATTTTTGTGTTTAATTTACATTATTAACATTTTCTTCATCATGTTCTTAAATCTAGACCAGAAGTGTTAAATGCATTGTCAGCAGCTAGCATTCAACTCTGCAACACTCTTATGTGCAGCAAAACCGGAATAAAATTTAATTGGGAAAGCTTTAAAAGAATAGATAAAAGTACAATAAAACAAAAATAATAATACATTTTTAAAACCAAGCCAATCTGAATCCTCCAGGAATCCTTAAGAATGAATTAGAGGTCCCTTTTTCTAGTCAAGTTTGTCACCAAGGATCTAGACAGCTAACAATACAACAGATTTAGGGGCAGTCAGGTAGCACAGTGGATAGAGCACCAGGCCTGGAGTTGGGAAGACCTGGGTTCAAGTCTGACCTCAGACATTTCCTAGCTATGTGGTGGGCAAGTCATTTATCCCTAATTGCCTAATCTTTGCCATTCTTCTATTTTAGAATTGATATTAAGATATAAAATAAGGTTTTTTAAAAAATACAACAAATCATTTCCTGATTTGTAACATTTTCCAGTTTCCAAGATATAAATGCCCATGCTAAAAATTTAACATTTGGATGCCCCAAATGGTTTTAAAAGAATAATTGCTCTTTGTTCCAGCCATGCCACTGCTGGGTTTGTATCCTAAAGAGATAATAAGGGAAAAGACGTGTACAAAAATATTTGTAACCACTCTCTTTGTGGTGACAAAAAAAATTGGAAAATGAGAGGGTGTCCATTGATTGGGGAATGGCTGAAAAAATTGTGTTATATGCTGGTGATGGAATACTATTGTGCTCAAAGGAATGATGAACTGGAGGAATTCCATGCAAACTGAAACGACCTCCAGGAATTGATGCAGAGTGAAAGGAACATTGTACACAGAGACAGATACATTATGGCACAATTGAATGTAACAGACTTTTCTACTAGCTGCAATGCAATGACCTAGGACAATCCAGAGGAACTTAGGAGAAAGAACGCTACCCACATTCAGAGGAAGAACTGTGGGAACAGAATCACAGAAGAAAAATATGATTGATCATATAGTTTGATGGGGATATAATTAGGGTTTTGACTTTTAAGTTTTAAAAGTGAAATTGCTTGTCAGCTTCAGGAGGGGGTAGGGAATAGGGGTGGAAAAAATCATGAATCATGTAACCATGGAAAAATATTCTAAATACAATTTTTAAAAGACAATTACTTAGGTCAGTGCTGCTTATTTCAGTTTTTCTTTCAGTAAGGATCTATGAATCTTTTGTAAATGAATTTCTTATATCTGAAAAAAATTTAACATTTGGGGGGCAACTAGATGGCTCAGTGAATTGAGGGCAAAGTCTAGAGATGGGAGGTCCAAATTTGCCTTCAGACACTTCCTAGCAATGTGACCCTGTGCAAGTCACTTAACCCCCTTTGCCTATCCCTTATAGCTCTTCTGTCTTGGAACCAATACACAACATTGATTCTAAGATGGAAGGTAAGGGTTTTTAAAAAATTTAACAGTTGGTCTGACTTTTTGAAGCTTTTAAAAGCTGGCTCTACACACCCCTAGAAGAACTCCCCTTACCTTCAGTTCAGTTTGACCCCTGACATCAATTTTGTAGCCTTCATTCAGGCTGACCAAGATCTGGACAGTACTTCGGTTAACATGGATCCTATAAGCTGAAAGAGGATGACAGAGGAGAGATCAAGCCATGGGCTATCTTGATTTTCACAGTGGATTCATCCATATTGACAGAGTTGTGGTGCAATGAAGAGATCACTGAACTTGAAATCAGAGGACCTGGTTTCAAGTTTCTGTTCTGCCTCTAAATAACTGTGTGACCTTGGGTAAATCACACCATCCATCTGGGCCTCCCTTTGAGGTGCATTTTGGATTTGATAACACAGAACCTAAGTTCCAATCCCAGATATATTCAGTTTACTGCACCTTGGACAAATAAATTTACTTCTCTCTAGTCCTCAGTTCTCTCATCTATAAGATGTCCCCTGAGGGTCTTTCAAGATCAAAATCGATGATCTTATTCTCTAAAAATGAGGGAAATAATCATTATTCTTCCTACCTCATGGGGCTATTGTGAGAATCAAATTAAATTGTGCATGCAAAGCTCCAACGTTATAAATGTGAATAATTTTTATATTTGCTATCAGAAGCGCCCTGTGGCTGATGTTGAGCTCCTTTAGGCTCCCATGATTATATCTTCTCTGCCACTGCTGCCTCTGATTCTTCTGGGGAAAGATAGAGACTGAACTTGGCATGGCTACCTCTTGGTTTCTTCCCAGGAAGTCCATTTGAGATCATAAAAAAAAAAACCAACCAACAAACAGAAAGCAAATTTTAAATGATGGGAACTTGGGGAGTGCTGGGGACTGTCCATATCCCAAGGCTCCTTGATAAAGTCTTTTTTAAAAAATCCTTACCTAAGTTTCATTTCCAGGGCAAAAGAGTGGCAAAGGCTAGGCAACTGGGATTAAGTGACTTGTCCAAAGTCACACTGCTAAGAAGTGTCTGAAGTCAAATTTGATCCCAGAACCTCCCTTCTCCAGGCCTGACTCAATATTTACTGAGCCACTTAGTTGCCCCTCACAATAAGATCTTTGGGAGAAGAGGCAGACCCAGACCTGTGCCATATTTATAATATTATATTGCGTAGGGACAAGAGGAACTTAAGGAGTCATCTATTCCAAACTTGTCATTTTTCCAGGAAGGAGACTAAGGTCCAAGCAGGAGTCAATGACTATCCCAAGGTCACACAGCTAAACTAGGCTATAGCAGAGCCAGGATTTTAATTTCATTTTTCTGCTTCTACATATTTATTTGCTCTTATCTACAGCTCCTTAGAAGACATAGGATTACTTAACACACAGTCCAGAGAAACCGAACTGTGCAGGTCAACTCACAGGTTGAAAGCAGTTGAGTGTCTGCTGAGTGAGAGTAGACTACCATGTATACTATTGCATCCAAAACCATAATTGTTTCCCATGGGGGAGCTTTGGAAGGCTTTGCCAGGGCACTTAAGCTCCGTTAACACCTCTTTAAGTATCTTTCCTTTTTGCTCTCAGGAAGCTGAGGTCCTTCACACCCCCTCAATTGCTCTGGCTAAGCCATCACAGTGACTCCAAATGATGACAACCAGAGCAACTCACCAGAGGCTAATAATGTTGGGAAACAAAATGGCCTACCATATTGACTGGAATAGAGACCATCTTAGAATGTCTATATGTCTGTGTGTATGCATGCCATACTCCTAAAATGAGATTTGCTTTCAAGGAAAACTTTATATAGTAGACAATGGATAATAAAAGTTATTAGAGAATACACAGGCTCTACACAAAAAAGTTTTTTAGAAGTCCTCATGAAGAGGGCAGCTAGTTGGCACAGTGGAAGGAGTGCTGGCTTGAAGTGAGGAGAACTTCTTCACGAGTTCAAATTTAACCTCAGGGATTAGCTAGGTGACCCTGGGAAAGTCACTTAACTCTGTTTGCCTCAGTTTCCTCTTTTATAAAATGAGCTGGGAAAGGAAATGGCAAGAAAACTCTACTATTCAGTATCTTCACCAAGATTCTCCAGTACCTTTGCCAAGAAACCCCCTAGTATCCAGTATCTATGCAATATTCCTGTATCTTTGACAAGAAAACCCTAGTATCCAGCATCCTTGCCAAGATACTCCAGTATCTTTGCCAAGAAAATTGTAGTATCCAGTATCCTTGCCAAGATACTATTGCATCTTTGCCAAGAAAACCCTACTATTCAGTATCTTCACCAAGATACTCCAGTATCTTTGCCAAGAAAATTGTAGTATCCAGTGTCCTTGCCAAGATACTGTTGCATCTTTGCCAAGAAAACCCTACTATTCAGTATCTTCACCAAGATACTCCAGCATCTTTGCCAAGAAAATTGTAGTATCCAGTATCTTTGCCAAGAAAACTCCAAATGGGTCAGAA
This sequence comes from Gracilinanus agilis, assembly GCF_016433145.1. Taxonomy (NCBI): domain Eukaryota; kingdom Metazoa; phylum Chordata; class Mammalia; order Didelphimorphia; family Didelphidae; genus Gracilinanus; species Gracilinanus agilis. Next base: position 99,104,624 of record NC_058132.1, read on the forward strand.
GAATTGGACACAACTGAAAAATTACTAACTGATTTTCTCAAGAACAATTCATCACAGATTGACTATCTTTTTTAATATTTGATTTTGACTAAATGAGTGGTGAATCAGGGGAATGCTGTAGAGGTAATTTACCTAGATTTTAGTAAAGCATCTAATCAGTCTTTTTTTCGATTTTTAAGGAAAAGATGGAATAAGGTGGGCTCCATCAAAGATGTTCAACATGTACCAGCCACGTGGCCTGAAACAAATTAAAATTTAATTGGGAACTATTTAGCAAAATAAGTAAAAATGTAATAGAATGTTAATATATGAAATTTTACATCAATATGCTCAAGTTTAGTGGTCCCCATTTCTACTTGAGTTTGACACTACTGGGCTAGATAGATGATACTACAATTAAGTAGCTTGGGAGCTGATTTAAAGAAGAGTCGATGATTTGATGTCATCTAAGAAAATAACACTATTAAAATAATAAAAATGATAGCATTTCATACAGTGCTTTAAGTTTTACAAAGCACTTTAATAATATTATCTAATTTTATCCTCACAAACACCCTGGAAAGTAGTTGTTATTATTATCCCTAGTTTACAGATATGGAAACTGAGGCAGATAAAAAAGCTAAGTGATTTATTCAGTCATACAGTAAGTGTCCAAGGTCAGCTTTGAACTCAGGTATTCCTGACTCCAGTTCCAGTCTCCTATCCCCTGTACCTAGATGCCTAGTGGAAGGTATAGGGACCTGTTCATGACCCTGTACTGTCCCAACATTTTTCTCACAGACTTAGGTGAAGGCATAGGAGGCATGCTTGTCACATTGACAGAGGACACAAAAAGAGGAGGCGTAGCTAGCAAACACATAGGCTGATAGAATCAGGATCTCAGAGGGCTTGACAGGCCAGAATAATGGACTAACTCTAACAAGGTAAAATTTAATAGAAAGAAATTTAAAGTCTCATTCTGAGGTACCAAAAATGAACTTTAGGGAGTACAGGATTGGCCAAGCATGGTTAGGTAGCAGCAAGTCTGAAAAAGACCTATTCTGAATCCAAGTGTTCTAATCCCACTTCAGGACCTCTTGGTATTGGGAAAGCTCCAGAATGAGGGCCAGGAGATGAGGATTTTAGGTCCAGCTATGCTTCCACCAGGACTTGTTATAGCCTAAAGAACTGTGAGGCTGGGGTATGTTTAATTAGGAAAAATGAATTCATTCTGGCTCTTTATTAATATGAGGAATGATTTTCATCACCTTTATTCCCACCCCCCCGAAGTCCTCCTTCCATGATTCCTCATGGTGTGACTGCTGTCTTGGGCTCCCAAAGACTTTGCCAATGGTTCCAAGATCAAGAAAGAGCTTCAGGGGGCAGCTAGATTGGCTCAATGGATTCAGGTCTGAAGATGGGAGATCCTGAGTTCAAATCGGGCCTTGAACACTTCCTAGCTATGTGATCCTGGGCAAGTCACTTAACCCCAATTGCCTAGCTCTTTTGCTTTAGAACCAATACTTGGTATTAATTCTAAGACAGAAGATAAGGATTTTTTTAAGAGCTTAAGGGGGGTAGTTGGGTGGCTCAGTAGATTGAGAGCCAGGCCCAGAGATGGGAGGTCCTGGGTTCAAATCTGGCCTGAGATACTTCCTAGCAGTGTGACCCTGGGCAAGTCACTTAACTCCCATTGCCTAGCCCTCACCACTCTTCTGCCAATAGTTCTAAGGCAGAAGGTAAGGGTTTAAAAAAAAAGAGCTTAAGGAACTGTTGAAGTCTAATTGTAGATCAAAGCATACCATCTTTGACTTTATTTCCTTCGTGAGTTTTTAAAATTGTATACATTTGTGTTTTTAATATTGCATATTATTTTTAATTAATCAATCAGTTTAATTAATGGATTAATGATAAGTAAATATTTAATGTTGTGATTATGTTAATTTTATCATATATTGTATATGTGATATGTCTTCAATCACAGCATGAATAATTTAGAATATAGATTGCACAAAAGAACTGGTATAACCTATATCACATTATTTAGGGCTAAGGGTAGGCGTAGGGGAGTGAGGAAGAGAATCTGAATCATGAAATGTCAGAAAACTATATTAAAAATTGTTTCCATATATTATTTTAAAAAAGAGCTTCAAATATGGGCCTGCCAATGGACTGACTAGGACTCGGCCATCTAAAAGTGACTGATCAGATTGTTTGAAACCAAAGAAAGTCACAAAACCATCCACAAAGGTATGGAGGGACTGAGATCTCTGTCAATGGAGGGAGGAGCTATGATGACAAAATCATGGGGTTTTTGAAGAATTGGAATATCATCATCATCATCATCATCATCATCACTCACGCAGTCCTGTGGACTCCATCCGGGAAGCAGTGTTTACCGTATCCCCAAAGAGGCAGTAGCGTGGCATGGTGAGACCCACGACACCTGCCACACAGGGCCCTGAAACCCCAAAGATCAGAGAAATTAGACGTGGAAGGGACTTTAAAGGCCATCTTAGATCAACTGGGGACTACAAGTAGTAGTCACTTAATAAATACCTTTTTCCTTCCTTCCTTCAGTCTCTCCACCCCACCAAGACACTCTGCTTCCCAGCCACCCTCGCCCACCACTCCGTGTACACAGTCCTGGGAATGGGCTGTCCTGTGCCCATAGGCTGGGACCACCAGCCCCCCCAGTTACCTGAATGCAGGCCAGCCCGGATGCGGATGGGCACCTCAGGCACATGCCTCATGCGGAAGTCTCCCACAGAACTGAGGATGTCCAGTGCCAGATTGGCAATTTCCGCCGCATGCCGGTTGCCGTTCCGCCTGGGCAGCCCAGAGGCCACCATGTAAGCATCGCCAATGGTCTCCACCTGCATGACAGTCAGGGCATCACCCCCTAAGAGATGGTGCCCAGGGGCCAGCATACTGCCCCTCCTTTACCCTGTACCTGAAGGTCACCTCCTCCAGGAAACCTTCCCCAAAGAGCTTCACTCGATTTCCTGGTCCATCCCTGACCCAGCCCAACCTCCATGGACTTGAGGGACTGGCTTTGCTGAAGAAAACTTTCTACAGTTTGGTCTATCTTGTTCTCCAGCTTCATCTCTTTCATCAGAGCACTGACTCTTTTTTTTTTCCTTTTTTTTTTTCCTTTTAACCCTTAACTTCTGTGTATTGGCTCCTTGGTGGAAGAGTGGTAAGGGTGGACAATGGGGGTCAAGTGACTTGCCCAGGGTCACACAGTCAGGAAGTATCTGAGGCCAGACCTGAACCTAGGACCTCCCGTCTCTAGGCCTGACTCTCAATCCACTGAGCTACCCAGCTGCCCCTATAGAGCACTGACTCTTTGTTGGCAGGTCTGTAGGCATTTCATCTGGACAGCAGCTCGCCTGGCAGGGTGGTATTAAGAATTCTTGAGTTATTTCCAAGAATGGAATACATGAAAGACAAAGTATACCATCATGAATAGAGCCAAGATGACCAGCTTCAAATTCTGCTTCTGATACCAGCTTTATGGCCGTGGGCATAGCTTAACATCTCTAAATCTCAGTTTCTTCACCTGTAAAGTGGGGGAGTTGGACTTGAAGCCTTCTAAGGTCCCTTCCAGCTCTAAATCTATGAACCTATGGGTTTTTTAAAATATCAAATATTAAATGTTTGTGATATTGAAATTCTTGGTGAAGAAATATAACTTACCAACACAGATCAGTACCCCTTCTACTTGGGTAGAGCACCCAGTCTGGAATCAAGGACTCATCTTTATGACTTTAAATCTGGCCTCAGACACTCACCCTGTTCAAGTTACTTAAGCTTGTTTGCCTCAGTTTCCTCAACTGCCAAACAAACTGAAGAAGGAAATGACAAGACTCCAGTATCTCTGCCAACAAAATACCAAATGGAGTCTCTAAGAGTTGGACACAACTGAACTAAACTAACAACAACAACCTCGTTTGCAATTTATAGACTTAGGGAAAGAGATTGGTAGGTGGCTCAGGCAATAGAGCCCTGGACTTGGGAGTCAGGAAATCCTGAATTCAAATATGGCCTTAGGCATTTGCTAGCTGTGTGACCCTGGGCAAGTCACTATCCCAGTCTCAGTTTCCTTCTCTGTAAAAAAGGGATCATAACCTACCTTCCAGGATTGTTTTTTCTCCCAGAGTTTTTTTTTAAACCCTTACCTTCCGCCTTGGAGTCAATACTGTGTATTGGCTCCAAGGCAGAAGAGTGGTAAGGGCTAGGCAATGAGGGGTTAAGTGACTTGCCCAGGGTCACACAGCTGGGAAGTGTCTGAGGTCAGATTTGAACCTTGGACCTCTCAGTCTCTAGGCCTGGCTCTCAATCCACTGAGCTAACCAGCTGCCCCCTTCCCAGGGTTTTTTTGAAAATAAAATGAGATAATTGTAAAACATTTGGCTCAGTGAGTTTTATGTAAATGTTAGCTATTATTTTCTTATTACTTGATTTTAAATTTTAACTCAGATTCCAGCTGTGTTACACTGGACAAGTCACTTAATCTCCATTTGCCTCAGTTTCCTAATATTTAAAATGGGGATGATAACAGCACCTACCTCCCAAAGTTGTTGTGAGGATCAAATAAAATAATAAATGTAAAGTGCTTACTGGCACATAGTAGGTACTCAATAAATGCTTGTTCCCTTCCATATCCTTCCCTTCCTACAGAGTACTTTGGGAGCATTGAGAGGTTAAGTGACTTGCCCAGGACTCTCTGGTCAGTATGTGTCAGAGGCAGAATTTAAACCCAAGATTTCTTGACTACATGGCCAGTTCTCTTTCCACTATCCCTTGTGTTTCTCAATTGAATCACAGAATCTCAAAATAAGAAAACATTAGAATCTGGATCATGGGAACTTGGAAGAAAACAGCCAAAGAACTATGCTTGTCCCTAAAGAAGAAACGAGACAATCTACCTCCTGCCCTCCATTACAGAAGCGAAGGATGCCAAATGCAGAACATTACAGATGCTGTCATATTTGGTTGGTGTATTGCTTCGTTTTGCTGACCCACTTTTCTTCCTCTTTTTTATTCTATGTTACAAGAGATGGGACCCCGAGGTAGGTGAAGGGAGAGTCACATATTGAAAATGAAGGCGACAAAAAATAAAAATACTAGTAATGTTTAAAAAGCCACAGAACCCAGGAGTTTAAAATAACGGTATCTTAGATTCCTAGAATCAAAGACTTAAAAAAAATATAGGATCCAAGAATGTCAGTACAAGCAGGGACCATGGAGGTCATTAGCTTGAACTTTATTCTCAGTGCAAAAACTCCCATTATAGCATCCATCCAGCCTCAGCTTGAGCATTTCCAGTGAAGCTGAAAGCTCACCGCCTCCTGAGGTAGCCCATTCTGTTGTTGGACAGCTCTGATAGAAAAGTCTTTCTTCTATTAAATTGAAATCTGCCTCCACGGTATTTCTCCTCTTTGCGCCTGGTTCTGCCCTCTGAGGCTAAGCTGAACAATTCTAATCTCTCTCCTCCGTGATGACAGCTGTCATGCCTTCAACCCCGCCTCCCGGCCAAATCTTCCCCCTCTGGATGTATTCCAATTTGTTGGTGTCCTAAGCAGTTACTGTTTGCCAGAGCAGGCTTGCCCAGGGGTCTTTGTTGTACTATCTCTGTTTTCCATTAGCATCCCTTGAGGCACCTCAAGAGGGCTGGGTATTGTGATTCTTTGCTGGTGTCTAGCAAGTGACTCCTCATCCTTAACTTTCACCTTCAGCTACTTTGAAGCCTGGCTTGACTCACTCCTTTCACTGAATGATTTGAGAAACAAGAATGCACATGACTGCTGCCCAGGAACGCTGTGGCTTCCCACATTCTCACTGTGGAGAGAGTGAGGCTCAGCGGCTTTGGTTTAATGGAAAGAATTCCAGACTTTGAGTCAGAAATTCAGAGTTCCTACACCTACAAAGCTGTGGGACCTTAGGCATCTTTGGTCCTTAGCTGCCTTCCTCTTCTAAAAAAAGGAAGTGCTTGAAATTGATGATTGCCAATGTCCCTTCCATTTGTGACGTTCTCTTTCCCTTCAAGGCATGATTTAATTCTGTTCTTTGCCCTAAAGACTCTTCCAGCTGTGGCATTCTCTGTTCCAAAGTCCTTTCTAACTATTGAATATTCTGTTATTGGTTCTGATGTCCTAGCTGTAATAGCCTCTGTTCTAAAGCCCCTTCAGCTATGATATAATGTGTTTTTTTTTGTTGTTGTTGTAAAGTCCTTTCTAGTGGTGACATTCTTCTCTTCAAGTTCCTTCCAGCTGTGGCAATTTCTGTTCCAAAGTCTTTTCTAGCTATTGAATACTCTGTTCTTGGTTCTGATGTCCCTTCCAGCTGTAATATTCTTTGTTGTAAAGCCCCTTCAGCTATGATATAACCTGTTTTTTGTTCTAAAGAGCTTTCTTAGTGGTGACATTCTTCTCTTAAAGTCTCTTCCAGCTGTGGCATTGTCTCGCTTCTGTTGGTTATGAAATAATGCCCTTTCTTCTCCAGCTTAAGAATCACCCCACTCTCCACTCATTGAAGTTCTTCAGGTGAAAGCTGAATGACCATCTGTCAGGTAGATTGTAGAAAGCATTCTTGTTCAGGTCTATAAACTATTCTGTTTTGGGTTCTGATGTCCCTTCCAGCTGCAATATCCTCTGTTCTAAAGTCCCTTTCAGCTATGATATCTGTTTTTTATTGTAAAGTCCTTTCTAGAAGCGCCATTCTTCTCTTAAAGGTCCTTCCAGCTGTGGCATTCTCTGTTCCAAAGTCCTTTCTAACTATTGAATATTCTGTTCTTGGTTCAGATGTCCTAGCTATAATAGCCTCTGTTCTAAAGCCCCTTCAGCTATGATATAATGTATTTTTTTGTTGTTGTAAAGTCCTTTCTAGTGGTGACATTCTTCTCTTAAAGTCTCTTCCAGGTGTGGTATTCTCTCTTTTCTGGTGGTAACAAACAATGTCCTTTCTTCTCCAGCATAAGAATCCCCCCACTCTTCATTCATTGAAGTTCTTCAAGTAAAAGCTGAATGACTGTAGACCGTAGACATTCTTGTTCAGGTCCAAAGAGTCCTTTTTGTCTCTAATATTGTATGTGTTTTCTTCTCTTGTACAGAGGCCAGAAGACCTTTGAGATCTCCAACTCCTGAACAATCAATCAATCAACATGTATTTCATAGTGTGTTAAGTGTTAGAGATACAAAAAGAGGCAAAAGGCAAGTCTCTGCCCTCAAGGAGATTACAATCTAATGGGAGAGGCAAAATGCAAACAAATAAATACATGCAAGCTACAGACAGGATAAATAGAAAATAATTAATAAAGGACAGGCCCTAGAATTCATAGGGTTGAGAAAGGCTTCTTGCTCCTTTCTCTTCCAACTCTGAAATTCTAATTCCTGTACAACCCACAGAACTGGGGTGAGACTATTTAAGACAGTGACATAAAGTACAGTGGAGTCTAAAGGTAGCATGGTCAATAGTATGGTGAAAAGAGCACAGGACTGGCCATCAAGGCAATGGACACTGGGTCAACATATCATTTTGGTATTTCAGCTAACGAGTCATGTGACCTAGGGCAAGTGGCTTCACCTGAGACTCCATTTTCTCTTCTGTAAAATGGGAATACAGTGATCCCTCGCCTAACATGGGAGTTATGTTCCAGAGAACCCCATAATAGATGAAAATCTGTGAAGTAGTGGCGTTATATTTATTTTATTATTTATATATATTTTAAGGCTTTATAAACCCTTCTCACTCACCTAAAACCTTTCCCAAACTCTTATAAACACTGAGCCAAACAGCGCCCAGGATACAGAACACAGCGCTGTGGTTAGTCTCCTTTCATTCCATCAGCCGATAGTGTGCCATGTACAATCTCACATTGATAAACTTGTGCAAGCAGTAGTGACGTACTGCATTTTCATTGTTACAGTGTGGTATTTATCCACAAAATCCCATGATATAGAGAAAACACTGTGATACAGAATTATATATATATAATTTTTTTAAACCTGTGATACAGTGAGTGAAGCCACATTAAGTGAACTACGATATAGCGAGGGATGACTATAATAACATTTGTATTCTCTACTTCCCAGAACTATTTTGAGGAAAGTGCTTGTAAGCCTTTAAAATGCCACAAAAGTAGGAGCTTATGATTGTTATTATCATTTATAGTAACATTGGTTATTATAAATAGCAATAATTGAGATATAACAACAAAAGAGGAAAAGAGTAGATTGTAGAGATATAGAAAATCGCCTATACTGCTCACTGGCTATTGAGTTCTGGGTGACCAGAACCATAATTTTATATTGTAAATGAATATGCTCTGTGACCCTGACCAGTGTGCCGAGCCTCTTTGTGCTCATTACACTCCATTCTGTGTCACCAAAAATTCATATTGAATGGAGTTAATCAACTGACACTATCGCATCAGAATTATGAGGATTAACACTTAGAAATGGTTTTCAGTCTGCTTTGCAAACAGTACCAGATAAACGGTAACGAGATCCTGATGGAGAGAAAGTCCACCCCTGAGGCATGAGCTGTGAAGGAAGGCTTCTAATGTTAGAAGGAACGGGCCTCTGGACATCTGGAAAATGGTATACATTCTTTGGCAGAAAGCTACAGAATGATTGGAGAGAGATCAGAGAAGGGCAGCAGGAGGGAAAATTCAGGGAAAGGAGAGATCTTTGTGTTTTAGGCAAGATTAACACAAGAGGAATGAACTGACCCCAGCCAGGCTGATGGTGGGGGCAGGAATGACTCAGTACTGTATTAAAGTCTGGACAGTATGGTTGGGGAAATTGAGGAATGATGCCATGTGATCCTGGGAAAATCTTTTTCTTTCTGTAGACCTCAATTCTATCAACTGTAAATAGAGAGAGGGCAACTTGAGCTCCTTAATATCAAAGTTTCTTCTAACATTCTCTAATCTCTTCTAAGGCCCATTTTTACTCTACACACACACACACACAGATAGATAGATATAGATATAGATATAGATATAGATATAGATATAGATATAGATATAGATATAGACATAGACATAGATATAGATATAGATATAGATATAGATATAGATATATCCTGTCTTAGAATCAATACTAATATTAATTCCATGGCAGAAGAGTAGAAAGGGCTAAGCAATTGGAGTTGTGACTTTCCTAGAGTCATACATCTAGGAAGTATCTGAGATAAGATTTGAACCCAGGTCCTTCTAACTCCAGGCCTGGCTCTTTATCCACTAAGTCATTAGCTACACCTAACTCTCTGTCTATCTGTCTCAATTTTTTTAATATATACACTCTCTATGCTTTATATATACTTTATATATATTCTCTCTATATATACTTTATAGATATACTACATATATACTTTGTTTATACTCTATATCCCTTTTGTATGTATTTACCCTCTCTCTATGCTATATATACTTTATATATATAACTTTTTATATTACCACACATATACATACATGTATATAGATACATGAATGTACATATGCATACATGTGTATAAATGCATACACATACATGTATATAGTATGTGTATAATATCCCTTTTATTCCATCACAGAATCAGTACTATGTATTGATTCCAAGGCAGAACAGTAAGGACTAAACATTTGGGGTTAAATGACTTGCCCAGGGTTACACAGTTAGGAAGTGTCTGAGGTCAGATTTGAACCCAAGTCCAACTGTCTCTAGACCTGGCACCCTATCTACTGAGCCACCTATCTGCCACTAACATGATATATTTAAAGGTCTTCCCCGCCCCCCTAGTATTTCTCTAATTTAGAGAATATCAGAACTAAAAGGGAGAACGTTTTAGATTTGGTCTAAACTCTAAAATTTTCTCTAAAATGTTCTCCCTTTTAGTTCTGCTGTTCTCTAAATTTCCTTTCTGTTCTGATATTCTGTGTCCTAAAGTGCCTCCCAATTCCTAGTATTTTTCTGTCTCAGGATTCTATATTCTCCAGTTCCTTCTGCACCTAGAATTTGATGTGATTTCTATACTTGTAAAAGACCATTTGGTAGAGGGAATCTTTGGAATGGCTCATATTTAGCTTGGTCAAACACTCTACAATTCTATTATTTTCCACTAAAGCTCTTCCAATCTCACATTGTGGTAGAGAGAGGACTCTGAGTTCCTATGGAAGGTTATCTTGGTGCAGCATAAGGCCTTACAGGTTTAACCAATTTAGGAAGGTTCTGGATGCTGAGCTGTGGTGGCAGACATATGTACATTTATCATCTAGGACCAGCCTAGCTAATCCATCCTGGGGATTTGGTGAGCCGGGGATAGATCATTGTGAAAACAACCAAAGGAAGTCTTTTGGTCATTGTAGAAGCAAAAGAACAGGAGGCTGGATGCTCTATCAGCCAAGTGGTAGTCCAAACAGATTTAATGAGGTCTAAAAATATTCAAGTGCTTTCCTCATGGATCTGTGGCATCTTATCCTTCTACTAAATTGTTAGTTCCCTGAGGACAGGGATCATGTCTAATGAGCTCTGTAGGAAACTGATGAATGGAGATGCCCCAAAGAAGGTGATGGAGAAAATGGGACTCTTATGCAGATAGTTTTTAAAACCAGGGGTGTTAAGCCTAGAGAAAAGAAAGGCATAGTGTAGATACATCATCTGTCTTCAAATATTTGAGGGCCTGTGATGCAGAAGAGAGTTTAGACTTATTGACTAATCCATGGGAGTAGAACTAAGAAGTTCCAGAGAGGTGGATTTAGGTTTTATAAAAGGGAAGAATTTCTTCTCTGAAGTGGAATCAGTTGCCTCCGATGGCAGTGGCTTCTCCCTTACTGGCCATCTTCAAGAAAAAGGACAGTCAGTCCACAGAGATGTTAGAGATGGCATTCTTGGCCAGGTATGGATCAGCCTAGACCTCTTGTAAGTTCTCATCCTACTTTGAGACTCTATGAATCATGATTTGTGGCTAAGGGCCTAATGGCAGCTAGGTACTTTAGTGTAGAGAGTACTGGGCCCAGATTCAGGAAGTTTAAGTCCAGACTCAGAAACTTATTAGCTGGGTGATCCCGGCTGGGCAAGTCACTTAACCCTGTTTGCCTCAGTTTCCTCATCTGTAATATGAGCTAGAAAAGGAAATAGCATATTGAAAAAAATTCAATATCTTTGTCAAGAAAACCTCAAAAAGGTTCTCAAAGAATCAGACATGACTGACTAACCAACAAACAAAGGGTTTAAAGAGTTTTAGGAGACAGAATAGTGGTCTAGACATACACTGGCCTTGAAGTAAGAAGTTTAGAGTTAGAATCCCACCTCTGCTACATACTAAGTGATTTTGGTCAAGTCACTTGTCTCTTCTCTCTGCTTACATTTTCTCAACTTGTAAAACAGAAATAATTAATATCTGTACTATCTACCTCACAGCAAAAGTATTGCATTAGAGTTGTCTAAAAATAGAATATGTAGATCTAAAATCGAGAGACTCCCTCTGTGAAAGGGAATTCTTTATTCTCTTTGTCTATTTTGAGTTAACACTTGGTTAACACTAACTTAAGTACCCCTACTTAGTACCTCACCAGGTACTAAGAGTGTTCACAAGTCATTTGCTAAAGTAGGTAGCAACTCAATCAGTCAGGAAATTGTGAATCCTTTTGATAAGAGTTTACACCTCCAGAGGATGAGAAGTGGATCCTACAAGACACTGCTCCCCAGGCAGTGCTAGACAATTTGAAAGCTGTGATTGGCCCCTGTAAAGAGTGGAAGGGACAAGAAGTCACTATAAAATCTCTGAATTTGGGGGGCTAGAAGTTGACTTCAGGAGTTGTCCTCAACAGGTCATCGTCTGGTTGAGGGTTAGCAAGTCATGCTTGGCTGAGTCAAGCACCAGAGCAATATTTAGTGTGATAGGCTAAATATCTTCTCTACCCTCTTTTTGTATTTCTCAACTTTCATTCTCTCCACCTATTTTGTAAATAAAAACTATTGAAAGTCATTTTGACTTGAGCTATAATATTTTAAATTGGTGACCACCATATTATTTATAATTTTCATATATATTTAGTCAAACCCTTAATTTTAATTCCTTATACCTCTCACTGGAGGTCTTCAAAGAGTGTCTTGGATGATCACTTACTCGGTATATCCAATGGGAATTACTTTGAGGTGTGATTTGGACAGTGTGGTCTAATGGATAGGACACTGGACTTTTTTTTAACCCTTGCCACCTTACTGTATATTGGTTCTAAGGCAGAAGAGTGGTAAGGGCTAGGTAATGGGGGTTAAGTGACTGGCCCAGTTAGGAAGTATTTGGGATAGGATTTGAACCATGTTGTCCAGGTTCCGGGCCTGGCTCTCAATCCACTGAGCCACCTTGCTGCCACTAGGACGCTAGGCTTTGAGATAGGCAGATATGGATTCGAATACTGCCTTAAACACTTACTAGCCATATCAATCAATCATTTATTCATCATCTTCATGTTATGAGTACTAAAAGAATCAGTGATGATACAAAAAAAGGCAAAATACATTCTCTGCCCTCAAAGAGCTCCCAGTCTAATGAGGGAGGCAGCTGTATAAAGGATACACTGGAGATAAAGAACAGAGGGAAGACCCCAACATCAAGAGTGATCACAAAGGGGCATGACCTGAATGAAGATTCAGCAAAAGAGAGAAGCTGAGGAGTAGTCTGATTGAGAGGAGAACAGGTTAAAGCGGTGTCCTAGAAATCTATAGAAAATAGGGTATCAAAGATACTTGATACAATGTCAAAGGTTGTAGAAAAATGAGGACTGAAAAAAGGTTATTAGATTTGGCAATTAAAATCATTTTAGAAAGAGCAATTTCAGTTGAATAATGAGGTTGGAATCCAGATTGTAGTGAGTTTAGGAAGATAGTGAGAGGAAAACAAACTATGTGACACTGGGCAAATCGTAAGAATTTGTGTCTCAGTTTCCTTTTCTGTAAAATGAAGGAGTTGAATTCAGTGATCTCTGAGGTCCTTTCCATTTCTAAAATTATGATTTTCTCACTGGATGAACATTGAGGTCCCTCCCAACTCTAAAACTCTGTAATTCTTTAACTTATATCCTGTCATCTGTCAGGGATGACAGGTGAATGGCCAGAGAGTGCTTCACTGTTCCTCTGTGATCTGGCGACATTGGGTGGACAATTTATGGTGAACTTTTGTGAGAACATGGATAGGACCTGTACAGAGGGAGCAAGGAAGGATGGATAGGTTGCAATCCACATCTTTGGAGGGAATTCCCAAATGGATGAGGACACAAATCCACTGGAGTTTATGAGTTTTTTGACATGTAAATACTGTCTTGTAATTGTAGCAGTAGTAGTCAAGAGACCTGGGTTCAAATTTGGCTCTGCCGATTATTAGCTAGGTCACTCTAAACAAGTCATTTCCTTTTTCTAATCCTGCTTCATCATTCATAAAACAGGTGTGCTAATCCTTTCGTTCTTTCCCTCTTCCCTCACAGAGCAGTTCTGAGGAAAGTGTTTTGTAATCCTTAAAGGACTAGAGAAATGAGCATTGCAACCATACGGAGTAGGAGACAAATAGATATTTGCTGAATTAAATTAAATAGAACCGGCTGTATTCATTTGACTTTTAACTTTCCCTCATACTCCCCAATTCTTCAGCAATAAACATCACCCCTAACTTTGGTAATTATTGACTGTGTGGCCATGGGCAACTCCCCTCATCTCAAGCAGGAGTGTTCCCATCTGTGAAATGGGGAGAATATTTCTTGGGCTTTCTGCCTCACAGGGCTATTGTGAAAAAAGCACTCTGTGATTCTCGTAGTGCAATTAGTTATGGGTTTTATGAGAACTTAATTTCCCCTGGGGCTCGGCTCACCTTATACACATCGTGGCTATTCAGGACGGCATCAAACAGTGTGTAGAGGTCATTTAGCAGGTCCACCACCTCGATGGGCTCACTCAGAGCTGATATGGTCGTGAAGCCAACTATATCACTAAAGTAGATAGTTACCTGGTCAAAGTACTCTGGGACCACAGTGGTTCCAGCCTTCAGTGCCTCTGCCACAGATCTGGAAGAAGAGAGTGAGAGTAAGCCAGCTCCAGAGAACTGGCTGTGTTTTAAGGTAGAGGGTATACTATAAATCCCTTCATAGCATCTTTTTCTTTCTAAACCCTTACTTTTTCTCTTAGAATGAATACCATGTTTCAGTGCTAGAGCAGAAAAGCAGTAAGGGCTAAGTAATTGGGTTAAGTGACTTTTCCAGGGTCACACAGCTAGGAAGTATCTGAAACCAGATTTGAACCTAGGACCTCCTGCCACTAAGCCTGGCTTTCCATTCACTGAGCCACCCAGCTGCCTGGCAAAGCTCTTTACATCTGTTATCTCATTTGGTCTCCCCACTAAAGTATGTGCTATTATTATCCCCATTTTACAGATGAGGAAAGAGTGATTTGCCCTTAGCTACAACTATGAAGTGTTTGAGGCAAGCTTGGAATTCAAGTTCTTCTGACTTCAAGTCCAATATTTTATCCACCTTCTCAGAACAAGGATCATTGGGTGGAAAATGCAAAGTGGGAAAAGTTTCTGAGAGCCGTCCCAAAGTGGAATGAACTGCCTGAAGAGGTGGTCCTTTTTCCCTTCTTGGAGAACTTCAAACAGGAGTTGATTTGAGTTTCTGTTGGGCATGTTAAGAGCAAGTCTCTCTTTAATGTATGGGTTGTAATAGTTAATTTCCAAGGTCCCTTCTAGTTGTCTAATTCTGTGATTCTTTTTTTTTTTTTTTTTTTAATTTTAAACCCTTACCTTTCTGTCTTAGAATCAACATTGTGTACTGGTTCTAAGGCAGGAGAGTGGTAAGGCTAGGCAAGGGGGTTAAGTGACTTGCCCAGGGACACACAGCTAGGAAGTGTCTGAGGTCAAATTTGAACTCAGGACCTCCCATCTCTGGGCCTGGCTCTCAATTCACTGAACCACCCAGCTGCCCCCTGATTCTGTGATTCTTAAACCTCTAACCCCAGCCCTCTTAGCTATACTTACTTCCTGTTTTAGTCTCCTATTTTTGTTTGTATTTTTTATTTTATTTTGTTTCATTTTATTTTTTAGTCTTCTATTTCACTGACAAGACTGGAGTCATCAGAGGGGAGATCTCGAAGCTCAACTCTGTGACCTAATTCTGTGATTCTGTAATGTAGGCTTGTCTTCTTCCCTTTTAAAATGTAAATTCTTCCTAGACAGGGACCATTTTGTTTTTGCAATCTCAACACCAGTTAGGTACTACAATGGACAGAGTA
Source organism: Gracilinanus agilis (assembly GCF_016433145.1). Classification (NCBI taxonomy): domain Eukaryota; kingdom Metazoa; phylum Chordata; class Mammalia; order Didelphimorphia; family Didelphidae; genus Gracilinanus; species Gracilinanus agilis. Next base: position 99,119,866 of record NC_058132.1, read on the forward strand.
TCAAGCCTGGAGTCAGGAAGATCCGACTTTATAAGTTAAATCTATCCTCTGCTATATACTAGCTGTGTGACCCTGGGCAAGTCACTTTAATCCTGTTTGCCTCAGCTTCCTCATCTGTCAAATGAGATGGAGAAGAAAATGGCAAACTGTTCCTGTATCATAGCCAAGACATCAAGAAGAATTGGACATGGCTGAACTGATTGAACAACCCCAACACCTAGTACAGTAACTGGCATACAATTGGCACTTAATAAATGCTTGTGGATTGATTGTTTGGCTAGTCAGTGCCCGAGCTTGTATGAAGGAAGCCAAGTTTCCTGATTCTAAGTCTAGAGCTCTTTCCTCCATCTCATTACCTTCAAAGAGCTCCTGGGGCTCCTCAGGACAAAACCTCAGAAGCCCCTCTGGGACCTTAGTTGGGGGCATTGGATCTGGAGTCAGGGAGCTTGATTATGAATCCTCATTTTGTTATATATTAGCCATGTAACCACAGACTCTCTGAGGCTCATTTTTCTTTTGCTCATCTCTAAAATGGGTACAAATGTACATTACCTGCCTCAAACAGAGTGGTTGGGAGGTTTACTTTGGGAACATCAAGGCAACTAAAAGAAAGCTATTTAATTTATATAAGCTATTAATAATCATAATCATGATAATGGATTTGCCTAGAGTCCCACAAGGAATCAGTAGCAACGAGATGGGTACCAGTGCTGCCGATTGCCAAGTACAAAGGCTTAGATCTGGGCCTTTCTACTTACTGGGGAAGCATCTGGGAGAGCAGCTTCTCTGTCTTCTGTTTTTCCTGCTCCAGTTCCTCTGTCCTCGCCTGGACTAGGTCCTCCAGATCATGAGAATATTTCTCTAGCAGCCGCAGCATCGAGTCTGCCACACTGCTCTTCTTGCCTTGGTTGATGCTTTTAAACTGAAGATGGGAGGGAGGTGTGGATCAGTTCCCCTTGATGAAAAAACAGGACCCCATCTTAGGGGACCATGTCCTCAGTTTGGAGAAGGCTTTGCAGAGCTCCAAGGCATGTAACAAGGAACAGAGCATTTTACAGTTTTTCTAGCAGTAGTATAACATAATAATCACAATAACATTTATAACATTTTTGAAAACTGTCTACAAATGATTTCACTTGGTCCTTGCTATAATCCTGAGAGGTAGGGATTACATATATTGGAGGGAGGCAGGGAAGAGAGGGACAAAGAAAAGCAGGGGAGGAATGGAGGTAGAGGGATAGAAGAAAGGAGGGAGTGAAGGGAGGAGAGAGGGAAAGGGAGAGGGAGAAGGAGAGAGGGGAGGTAGAGAAGGGAGGGACAAAGAAAAGCAAAGGAGGAATGGAGAGAGAGGGAGAGAGGGAAGGAAGGAAGGAGAGAGGGAAAGGTAGAGAAAGAAGGGGTAGAGAATGAAGGGACAAAGAAAAGCAATGGAGGGAGAGGAATGGAGGGAGAGATGGAAGAAAGGAGGGAGGGAAAGAAGGAGAGAGGGGAGGTAGAGAAGGGAGGGACAAAGAAAAGCAAGGGAGGAATGGAGGGAGAGGGAGAGAGGGAAAGAAAAAAGGAGAGAGGGAAAGAAAAAGGAAGGGAGGGAAGAAGGAGAGAGAGGGAAAGATGGAGGGAACAAGAGAAAGGGAGAAGGGAGAAAGAGAGAGGAGGGAGAGAGATGATAGAGATGCACATAGATGTAAATTGAGATATGTAGATGGATACAAAGATAAGCAAGTATTAAACACATATGGTGTGTCATGTACTGTGTTAAGCACTTTACAAATACATTTTATACTCACAATAATCTTGGAAGGTAGGTGCTATTATTATCTCTATTTTACAGATGAAGAAATTGTTGAGTTAAGCTTAAGGTCCCACTGATGGTAAATATTAGAAGTGGGATTAAGAGGTAGGTCTTTCTGACTCGAAGTCCAATCCCTATACCATTCTGCTTCTCTTAATTTATAGAATTCTGGGTTTGGAGTCATAAAGATATGTTTCAGTCCTTCCCCTGACTCTAGCTAAGTGACTCTAGTCAAGTCACTGAACCCATATAAATCTGAGGCCTCATCTACTAAGATGGTCTCAAATCTCTTTGATAGGGGGGAGGCTGATGAAATCACAGCTCATTTTCATTTACAAAATACTCTTCCTATCCTATTCTATTATTTAAAAAACCCTGCATGTGGGAATTTATTTTTCATATAGTGACTAAATCTTATATCAAGGCCCTGGAGTGGAAAAGGTCCAGTTCCTTTATTTTAAGGAGAATTGCTTTGTATTCCTGTGTCTGGAGTCTGGGTCAAAGATCACATCCAGTCTACTCCTTTTTGAATTTTCTTTGTCCTTAGAAATCTCAAAGAACGCCTTCCCTTTTAACCAAATTTATATTTAATATTTAATTTAATAAATGAAGGGGATGAGAGCTCTGTTCTGGTGAATTTTGCCAACATTTGTCTGCCCCTCTGGCAGTGTGGGGAAGGGCTGAGGGTTCCATAGACCACCTCTTCATTAGCTATTCACCAATTAGAGATGTCTCCAGATATTCAAGAAAAGGGCTGAATAATAAGCTCTTAAAATTCCATTTATTAAGCTGCCTGACCCAGATTCAGGAGTCTCTGATCATTTGAGAAGGCCATTGGGCCTGTATGGCACTTTATCAGTTATGATGCTGGTCTGACAAATAAATGGATATAATCAATAAACTTATGTTATCCAAAAATAAATATCTTGCAATCATTTTAATCATAACACTTACCTGTTGCCCAAGAAAGGCGGTAGGGGCTAGGCAATTGAGGTTAAGTGACTTGCCCAGAGTCTCACAACTAGGAAATGTCTGAGGTCACATTTGAACCCAGGACCTCCCATCTGGGGGTCTGACTCTCTGTCCACCGAGTGACCCTCTCCTATTCCTTTTTAACAATTGTTCAAAACTTTTCCTCTCTCTTCTAGTGAATTAATTTGTTCTGTGAAGGGAGTAGGTCACATTTGAACTCATTGTGTAGTATTCATGGTAGGTTTTGTGCTACCTTGTCTTGGTCACATCACTTTCTGTATTTGTAGAATGAGGGAGTGAGACCAGATGAGCTCTAAAGTCCTTTCCAGCTATGATATTCTGAGATTCTTCTTTTCCAATGACCTTGCAGAGTGGGGAAAGGTTGTACCCAACTCTCAAAGCTCCCTTGAGCCTCCCACCACGGCTCTATCAACTACACCTGCTTTCTGACTTTGTCTCCTTCTTCCCTGACAAGATTGGCGCTGTCGGAGAGATCTCTCAACTCTACACTTTTATTTTGCAAACTCTCAGCATCATCACCCATTCTCTCCTCCTTCCTACAATTCACAGTAACTCCTTACGAAGTGCCTTTGACCTTAACCCCTTAGCCCATTACCTCTCTCCTCTTCAAGGATCCCCTTCAGCAGGTATCCCTTTCTCTTGCATCTTCAGTAACTCCTCTTTACAGGCATCCTTCCACCTTGGCAGCCTTCTCACCCTGAAACATCTCCCCACTCCCATTGATGGGTTCCTCTCAGGATCTTCATTTTGGGAAGTCCTCCTCACCCCACTCCTAATTTTTCAGTTCCCTTTGAAGTATTATCTTATCTTCCCCCATCAGAATGTAAGGTCTGGGGCAGCTAGGTGGTTTAGTAGAGAGAGAACATGAGATGTCCTGGGTTCAAATATGGCCCCAGCTACTTCCTAGCTGTGTGACCCTGGGCAAGTCACTTAACCCTAATTGCCTCACCCTTATCACTCTTCTGTCTTGGAGCCAATAGTTAGCTCAATTCTAAGACAGAAAGTAAGGGTTTCAAAAGAAGAATGTAAGCTTCTTCTTTTTTTTTGCTAACATTTGAATCCCTCTAGTCCTTACAAAGTGCCTGACACAAAGTACATAACAAATCCTTGTTGACTTGTTGCTTTCCTGAATAGCCACAAAGATATTCCATTTTCCCAGTCTTTTTTTAAAAGCTATCCTTTAGCCTTCTACCCGATTCAGCAAGTGCTCCATCTCTTTCCTTCCATTCACTGCCAAACTTCTTGAGAAGTTATCTATACTTGATTCTTCCACTGCCTCACTACCCATGACTTCCATCCCTAAGACTCAACTGAAATGTTCTCTCAGAAGACATAAGTTTCTTAATTGAAATCCAGTAACTTTGCTTCAATCTTTATCCTCCTTACACTTTCTAACATTTTTAACACTATTGACTATTCCACCATATTGAATGCTTTAGTTTAGACCACTATCTCCTGGCTTTCTTCGTATCTTTTTTCCATCTTGTACTGTCTTCCATTCCCATGTTCAAAGGCTTGGAATCGCCTTTGGCTCTTCCCTCTTGGTCATTGCTCATAATCCATCAATTACCAAACTCAATCGCTACTACTTTTCGCTATCACTCCTGTATCCATCCCCTCCTATCTATTCCTACTCCTACTCTCTTCCTGGACTATTGCAATGATGGTATTGCTGTTAGAAAATATTTTAGGACATAGAAGCGTTAGAGCTGGCTGGGGCCTTAGATCACAGACTTTCAGAGCTGGGAGAGACCCCAGAACACAAACTGTCGGGCAGAAAGCTCTTTAGAACAAAGAATGGCAGAACTGAGAAGAATCAGCATGCAGAGCATGGGAGCTAGATGGGATCAATGGTACACAAGATGCCAGAACTGACAGGGACCTTAGAACTTAGAACTTCAGAGCTAAGAGGGAACTTTAGAACATAGATTGTTGGAGATGGGCAGGATCTTCAAGTTTCTTTAGTCCACTCTAGGGGTTCCAAACCCTTTTTATCACATGCCTTTTTGGCAACAATCTTCACAAGTCCATGGACCCCTTGTCAGAATAATGTTTTCAAATAAAATTCATAGGAAATATTTAGATCAACCAATAAACTCTTATTAATAAAAAATAAATGAACTATTTCATTTCCTTAAAAAAATAAACATCTATTAAGTACCTACTTGTATACCAAACACTTTACTAAGTGCCATAGATACAAAAGAGGCAAACAACAGTCCTTGACCTCAAGGAGCTTACATTCTAGTGGAGGGGGGTGGAAGCGGACACAACATACAAATAGATCTATTCAAAGCAAGTTCAATTATATAACATTTAGGTAATCATTGTTATTAAAATAGTTAACAAAATATTAATATTTCCAAGTTCATAAATACTCCCAAACACACCTTTAAATCATAACCCCAAGTTAAAAACTTCTTCCTGATCTAGTTCGACTCCCTCATTTTATGGAAAAGGAAACAGGCTCGGAGAGGGAAAATTAATTGCTCAAAGTCACACAGAAAGTCAGTGTTAAAGCTGGGACTTGGGTCTTCCAGCCCAGGCCTCTTACTACATTCCTGCCTCTCTCTATCCTGAATTCCTCGGTTTTTAAAAGCCTTCTCTCACTTGGTTAACCTCCTTTCATCAATTTTCCTAAGACTGGGTGGGGGTGGAGGGAGAGAAGGAGGGGAGTCAGGAGAGGATGTCATACCAAGTGAGATCAGCCGGTCCCCCAGGAGTCATTACCCTGTTCAGTCAGTCTCACACAATCCATCACCATGAGGAATAGAATGTGTCTGAACTTGTTGGGTCTCCTCCCCTCCTAATCTCTGCCCCCACCGGGAGCTGCTACATCATGGACCACAACAGAAGGCTTTGCCAGGATTAGAATTAAGGAATGTTAACACTGGGAGAGCCCTCAGAGACCAAGTCATCCAACGCTCTTATTTTACAAGAGAGGGAACTGAGGCGTAGAGAGTGGAAGGAACCGAGAAGACAGTAGTGTGGTCCAGTGGAAAGAACACTGGTTCTGCCATCAAAGGGCCTGGGTTCACCTCGGATGTTTCGCAATCTCTGTGTGACCTTGGGTTGCTAAAATTCCATGAGCCTCAGTTTCCTCATCTGTAAAATGAAGCAGGTGAACCAGATGGCCTTTGAGGTCTCTTCCAGCTTGCGTACTAAAATAATAAAATCATATCTAACTGAAAAAAATCCTAATCCTAAAAGGAAAAAAAATCCTAATCCTAAAGGGAAAAAAAAACACAAACCTATTCCTAAAGGGGAAGAAAATCTTACTCCTAAGGGGAAAAAAACAAACCTATTCCTAAAGGGGAAAAATCCTAATCTAAAAGGGAAAAAAATCCTAATACTAAGGGGGAAAAACCCACAAATTAATTTCTAAAGGAAAAAATCTTAATCCTAAGGAGAAAAAACACAAAACTAATCCTAAGGGGTGGAGGGGAACCCCAATCTTAAAATGAGAGAGGAACTCAATAGCAGAGGCAGCACCAGAACCAGACCAGGGTTCTCTCTATTACCCTAAATGTCTCCACAGTGATGGAGACCATATAGCTACCTTCTGCTATGTAATATTATAGGGCACCTAATAAGAACAACAGGTCACATAATAACAGCTCTATAGCTATGAGCCAGAGAGGGAGTCTGGGGTAGTGGATAGAAGGGGCCAGCTTGGAGATAAGAAGATCTGGGTTCAAATACTGCCTGTGACACAAACTAGCTCTGTGCCCATGAAGGAGTCACTTATTCTCTTAAAGGCAACCCTTTACATCTAGGTTGCTGGTTTATGGATCGAGATAGGCTATAGCCAAGAGAGGAGGGTTTCTATGCCAGGAGTTCCATACACAGAAATCCCAAGACCTGAACAAATAAAAAATTGGGAGTTGTTATTATTACAGGGCATTTTGCTGTTGTCGTTTTCAGTTGTTTTTCAGTCATATCCAGCTCTCTGTGACCCGACTTGGTTTTCTTGGCAAAGATACTGGAGTGGTTAGCCATTTCCTTCTCCAGTTCATTTTACAGATGAGGAAACAGAGGCAAATCCTCCATTTAAGTGATTTTAAGTGATTTGTTTAGGTGATTTGTCTAGGATCACACAAATAGGAAGTGTCTGAGGCCAGATTGGTTGGTTTTCTAGGATTCTCCAATTACACCGTCATATCATCCACAAAGAGTGATAGTTTAAGTTTCCTCATTGCCTACTTTAACTCCTTCGATTTCTCTTTCTTCTCTAATTGCTAAAGCTAGCATTTCTAGTACATACAATCTGATGAATCTTACTGATTACAAACTCAGCTTTACTAGCTGCTTGGGATACTGCAAGGTTTATAAAATAACACTGTAAAATAGTGCAAAAGTCACTCTACCCATTTTTCATCATCAGAGTTTAGCAAAAAAGATCATAAGATATAAAGTCAGAGGACCCGAGTTCAAATCCTGATGCTCTTTATGACCTGTGTGACCTTGAGCAAATCATATCACCACTGGGTCTAAGTTTCTTCATCTGTAAGGTACCCATTTTTCAGACTTAAAGCCCAAGTCACCAATCACATGACTTGCCCAAGTAGAAAGAAACAGTATTCAGATCTCAATCTCTTGGGGGTAGCTAGGTGACTCAGTGAAAGAAGAGTCAGACTGGAAGACAGAAAGTCCTGGGTTCAAATCTGGCCTCAGACACTTCTTAGCTATATGACAAGTCACTTAACCCCCTTTGCCCAGCCTTTACCACTTTTCTGCCTTGGAACCCAATACATGATTTTTTTAATTCCAATTTCTTGAGTCTTGATATCCCCTTCATCACACTGCTATGAAGGAGAGAAGAAAAGGGCGCAAAAGGGGGCAGGGAGGAGGAATGGAGGACTTACTTGGCTGAAGATGTCATCCAGGCTAGGTCTGTCTTCTGGATCCTCACTCCAGCACTGTTTCATCAGCCTGATGCATTCAGGTGGCCCCTGGTTAGGAGACACCATCGGGCGATAGAGGGGAGGAGGAGACACCACCTTCCTGATGATTTCTGCAGCAGAGACATGTGGGGATCCCTCCTCTGAGCTTTCATGCCAATGGACACCCCCCCCTATTCTCCCCAACACACCCTCCTAGCTTGGAATGCTTTCATTCTTCATTGATACTTACTGACATCTTGTCTTTCAAGGTCTGGCTTGGGTGCTGCCTTCCCCATGAAGCTTTCCTTGATTCTCCCTTCTCCTAATCTCTCCTTCCTCATGGAATTCATAGTACTACGTAAGGATTCTTCTTTTGTCCTTGTATCATATTTATGTATCTTGTATCATATTTATTTGTGAACATGCCCATGCAAGTAGAGTAATAGAAGGCAAATAGGCACCAAGACACACTTGAAACCAGAATTGGAATCCTATCTTGAACTCCTATTACCATCATACCCTAGGGCAAGTTGTTTAGCTCCCCCAAGCCTCAGTTTCCCCATTTGTAAAGTAGGGCTTCTCTACTAAAATCTTCCTCACATGCCAGATTATGGCATGGAGATGACCCTGAGTTCTTTTTTTTCTTCAAACCCTCACCTTCTGGCTTATTTTTTCAAACTTTCACCTTCTATCTCAGAATCTATTCTGTGGGTTGGCTCCAAGGCAGAAGAGTAGCAATGGCTAAGTAATGGGGGTTAAGTGACTTGCCCAGGATCACCCAGCCAGAAAGTGAGGCCAGATTTGAATCCAGGACCTCCCGTCTGGTTCTGGCTCTCACCTAACTATCCCTAACCTTGGTTTCTTGAAGACTATGCCATCTCTTTCTTTCATTTTCCAAGAGAAGTATAGTGAAATCCAAGACATCAGAACTGGGAGAGATCTCAAAATATGGTACTTCGACAGGACTTAAGAGATTGTTGAATCAAGACAATTATTTCAGAGATGAAGAAACTGAGGCTCAGAGAAGGAAATCATTTGCGCCAAGTTACACAGGTGGAGCATAGCAGAAGTAGGATTTTACTCCGAGTCCAGTATATACAACATCGCTTGGTATAAGAATGAGCCCTTTGAACATTGCTGTGTCTCCAGGGCTCACTATGGGGCACAGGGCAGATGCTTTAGAGGTGCTGTCCCATGTAAAATCTATATCAGATTGTTTAACATCTCAGGGAGGAGCAGAAGGGACTGATGGAGGGAGGGATAGAATTTGGAATTCAAAATGTAAAAAATAAAGAATTAAAATCGTTTTTACATGTAATCGAGGGGAAAATAAGCACAAAAAAAAAACCCAAACAAAAAAGGTTGTTTGAATTTATCTGATGTTGAATTATCTTTCCAGTCAGATTTTTTATTCTGAATGAAATAAAAAATAATTCATGCCAAATTAAATGAACCTTAAACCATGTATAATCAATATCTAACAATGGCAATGTGTCAACAAAAAAATTGAGACAATACCTGCAGTCAAATATAAAGGGTAAACAGCTACTCATTTCTTTGTTAAAAAAAAAGAGATCAAAATATTTATGCCCTGCTAAGGTAGTATAATAATAAATTTTATTTTTTTTACATGTGTGTTTTTATTTGGTGTACTGTCTTACTCCAGTGGCTGGAGCACTGAGCCTGAAGTCAGGAAGAGTTCAGATCTGTCCTCAAACAACTTACCAGCTGGGTGATCCTGGGCAAGTCACTTTAAGTATTTGTCTCCATTTCCTTAACTATAAAATGGAATAATAATAGCACCTACCTCATAAGATTATTGTAGGGATCAAAAGAAAGAATATTTGAAAAGTACTTAACACAGTACTGGGCACATAGTAGGTGCTACAGAAATTTGAATGCTCTAAGACTCAATTTCCTCATCTGTAAAATGGATATAATTCTAGTTAGACAGCTTGCATTATAGAATTGTGAGTTTTACAAACTTTAAAACATTGTAAAGTTTTTCAGATTTTAAAGCACTATAGAAGAGAGTGTTGTGCCTGACTACCTCCCTGAACTTCAATAAAATGGACACAATAATAATTGGGCTATTTTAAAATATTTTATATATTATATATAAATATGTCCTATATTTATATTTTGCATAAATATAAATATTTTATATTTTAATATAAATATAAATGTTTTATATTTTATGTAAATATGCATATTTTATATAAATATATATGTTTTATATTTTATATAAATATGTTCTATTGTTTATAAATATTTCATATTTATATTTAATATAAATGTACTCTATTTTTATATAAAGATATTATTTAGAACATATTTTAGAGTATTGTGGGGAATGGCTTCCTAAGGGAAGTCTTTTCTGTTCCCTCTGATTGTTAGTGCTCTCTTCTTCTTCAGACTACCTTCTACTGACTTATCTGTGGACGTGCTACTTGTCCATCCCCAAAGGAATGTCAACTCCTCAGAAGCAAAGTCTGTATTTTTTCTGTCTTTGTAGCTATAGCACTGGCATATACATTCTATTGCTCCCAACTCATACATCCCAAGTCCCATGTTCTAAGCATACAGTTGGTGCTTAATAAATGGCTGTTGAGTTGTTTTTGCAAATGACACAGTCCTTATTTTCCTACTTTGAGTATGAATAACACAGTTTTATGTAGACTTCCAAGGAGTGATGTCTGGCCCCGTTTCTAAGTCTTTCGATTGATCTCTGGAAGCCTAATGGGGGTTGTTGGACAAATGACTGCTTAAAACCCCTTCCTCTTTCCTTCTCATCCACCTCATAAATATTTGGCAGGAGCCCCAGCACCTGGAACACACATTCTTGCCTCCGGGTGAGTGTTTGTGGATGAGAGAGGGAAGTCCAGGGGGCTGTCGGGTGACTGGAGCTCACTGCCCCAGCCTAGGGGATGCTTGTACAAGACTGAAAGGTGGCAAAGCCTAACTCCGCTCTCCCCCTGCTCTGGGTGAGGAGAGGTTAACATCTGCCTGGGGAGACTCTGGGCTGGGGGAGGAGTGGGAGATGAGCAGCCCCGCTGGAGAAGGGAGCAACATCTGGAAAAGTAGGCTGTGGACCCAAGCAGGGGGGAGAGATCATGCTGGGCTTAGTCTACAGGGATTCCTTGACAATATAACTGCCATGATGGATAAGATGAAAGGGATGTAGTGTTTCATTCAGTCTGGTCCCCAGGCAACCAGGTCAGAGGCTGACATCTGAGGCTAATAGAGAGAAGAATGTCTAAAGGCCAGGAAACCACAGTGAAGTAGTTCATTATTTTCTTATAATGTCATGACCATAATGTAGTAGAAAGAAATTTGGATTGAGAGTCAATAGATCCTGGGTCCTCATACAAGTCTCTTCCCTTCTCTGGTCCTCAGTTTCCTCATCTGTAAGATGAGAAGAGTTGCACCTCCTAATAGAGAGGTGAAAGACTAAAGGTATAGAATAAAATTTTGGCCATGATTGGTTTCTTTTATTTGACTCTGCACTTGTTACAAAGATTTAGCTCCTTCTTTTTCATTGCAGGGGGCAGGGAGGTAGTAGGAAGAGAAAATAAGTGCTTATTAATTGAAAAAAAGTAATAAACGATTTTCAAATGACGAGGAGGGTTGGATTGGATAATTTCTTTTTTTTTAAACCCTTACCTTCCATCTTGGAGTCAATACTGTGTATTGGTTCTAAGGCAGAAGAGTAGTAAGGGCTAGGCAATGGGGGTTAAGTGACTTGCCCAGGGTCACACAGCTGGGAAGTGTCTGAGGTCAGATTTGAACCCAGGACCTCCCATCTCTGGGCCTGGCTCTCAATCCACTTGAGCTACTCAGCTGTCCCCAGATTGGATAATTTCTAAGGTACTTTCCAGCCAGAGTATACTATTTCCAAAAGTCCCTTCCATTCTAGGTTTTATACTGCAACAGTCAATATTCTAAGGTCCCTTCTAATTCTACCTGTTATTTTATGTTCTGAGGACCTTGTTAGCTAAATACTCTATGTACTATGTTTCAACATTCTAGCTGCTAATATTCTTCAAGTTCTTATAGTCTGTGCTCTGTGATCCTTCCCAGCTCTGGCATTCCATGTTCTATGTTGTAAGGTCTCTGGAAGCCTCGTTCTTCCCTGTTCCATGTCCTAAGCTCCTTCCCAGCCCTGCTTTTCCATGTTTCATATTCTAAGGTCCCTCCTAGCTCTGACATTCTATCTTCCATTTTCTAATGTCCCCAAGGCAGAGGAGAGTAGGATTATAAGGTCCCTTGATCTAGATAACCAGACTTTTAATGTAGGTAGCTTCATGTTTTTTTAGACATGGTATTAGATTTTTTTTTTAAAAAACCTTATCTTTTTTTTTAAACCCTTGTACTTTGGTGTATTGTCTCATAGGTGGAAGATTGGCAAGGGTGGGCAATGGGGGTCAAGTGACTTGCCCAGGGTCACACAGCTGGGAAGTGGCTGAGGCCGAAAACCTTATCTTTTATCTTAGAATCAATATTGTGTATTGGTTCCAAGGCAGAAGACCAATAAGGGTTAGGCAGCGGGGACTAGGTCACACAGCCAGGAAATGTCTGAGACTAGATTTGAATCCAAGACCTCCTGTCTCTAGGCCTGGCTCTCAATCCACTGAGCCACTTCACTGCCCTGCCCCATTAGATTTTAAGTTCTATTAAAAGAGGGCCTGTGAATGTCTTAATCATATTTCAAATATTTCCTCAAGATAACTATAGTTCTAATTTAGAATTCTGCCCAAAGGTCTATAAAACTGTTCAGACTCTTTGATACAGCAATAATATTGCTAGGTCTATACCCCCCAAAGAATGCAAAAAAAAGGGAAAGGATCCATATGAACAAAACTGTTATATATTTAAAGAAGCTCTCATCAGTTGGGGAATGACAATAAATTGTGTTGTGTGATTTGATGGAATACTATTGTACTGTAAGAAATAACAAAAGTGATGTTTTCAGAAAAATCAGGAAAGGTTTCTATGAACTGATGCAATGAGAAGTGAGCAGAACCAGAGGACTATTGTAACAGTAACCGCAATATTGTAATGATAATCAACTGTGAAGCAACCTGATCAATACAATAATCCACAATTCCAAAGACTCATAATAAAAAACGCCATCTTCTTCCAGTAAGAGAGCAAATGAACTCTGAGTGTAGATTGAAGAATATTTTTTCACTTTATTTTTGCTTTTTTTGCAACATGGCTAGTATGGAAATGTTTTATTATAATATATTTATTGTATTATATTGCTTGCTTTCTCAATAGGTGCAGGAACTGGAGGGAGGGAAATTGGAACTGAAAATTTTTTAAATGAATGATTAAAAATAAAAATATAAAAAGATGAGCACAGTTCTTTATAAACATCTAGTGCTTAACCAACTGAAACCAATGTTTAATTTAATTTAATTTGCATTTTTGATAAATTATTGACTCATATTGAGCATGTAGTCCTCTGAAGTTGACAGTGAGGCCATACCCCCAAGGACAGTAAAAGCCTTCAGACAGCACATATAAATAAGCAGGAAGAAGTCAGGGTTGCATGCGAGAGTTTGGAAATCAGTACTCATCATCATACTATGTGTAGAGCCCTTCAGTGGTGGGAGTTAGAGAGAGAAGACAGGTGGGAATCTGTCACAGTGGGACTGAGAGTTTGTGTGTGCAGTATGCGATGGAGAGGGAATGGTCAGTTGTTTCTTGGTCTCTTTGTCTTGTGTCTGATGGTATGTTTTTCTTCTCTGTGTGTTTCTCTGAAGAATTATGTGTCTTGGGCTAGGTTGCTGAGATGTACAAGTCCTTAGGAATGGATGATGTGGAGATAATAAATAAAGTCAACGAATCTTTGGAAATTCTTCCCTCTTCCCTAGGGCCTGTCAGTGTCAGGAAACAGAGGAGCCCTCCAGTCCGAGGCTGAAGGACCTTGACAAATACCTCCACCTCCCCAAGACACCAGGTACTGACACCTCATAATTTTCTGATACCCTGCATATAGTAGCATGGAGTAGTATAAAAATACTGGCTCAGGGAACCTCAGTATGAGGATTAATTCTAACACTTTTTAACCAATACGATGTAAAGTTCTTGAGCACAAGGACTATTTCTTCTTGTCTTTGTATCCACCAGTATCTGGTAAATAAATGTTTATTGAACAAATGAAATAAAGAATGAGTATGTGACCATGGGAAAAATCATTTAACCTACCTGGGCCTCTATTCCTCACAAAATGGGGGTGTTGTTGTTGTTGTTCAGCTACGTCCAACTCTTCACGATTCTGTAGACCATACTGTCTATGGGGTTTTCTTGGCTAAAATTCTGGAGCAGTTTCCCATTTCCTTCTCCAGTGGATTAACGCATATAGAGGTTAAGTGATTTGCCCAAGGTCACACAGCTAGTGAGTGTTTGAGGCTGGATTTGAACTCAAGTCTTCCTGACTCCTGGCCCAGTGCTCTATCCACTGAGTCATCTAGCTGCCTCTATAAAGTTGGGATGATAGCTCTTAACTTACTTCCTTCACAGAGTTGTTGGGGGAGAAGGGAATTTGTAATTCATAAAGAATTATGGCAATGGGAGTTTCTACATACCTATGATCATGAGCCAGAGTGGCTTAGGTATGACTGAATGTAATTTTATGGAGCTTTACAATTTGCAAAGCCCCTGTTTTGCATCAGTTTTCCGATCTCTTCATTGTGTTAGGGTGATGTTGGGGGCTCAAAGACTATGTCAGAGGGAAAAAAACCAAAAGCTCTAGGAGATTCTTCCTACCAAATTGGAAAGGATTGGAATGCAGGCTGTACTGTAATAAGACTGGATGTCTATCATCTGAAAATCTGTTTATTCATGGGCAGAGAAATTTCCTCACTGGATATTAAATTCTGAGAGGGCTACAGCAACACAGAATCTCCTATGGGGAGGTGAGGCTAGGATCCTAGTAAGTGGAAGGGGAAGAATCAACATTGAGGAACTCATGCATCCTCAAACTTGGTTTATTGGTTTATTGTTTTTTTTTTTTTTATCTTATTTTGGTGTTGTCATTGCAAACTCCAAGAATGGACACTCCTCTATCTATGCAAATCAGACACTCATCCATAATGTAAAGTCTTAGAGAATTTCCAGGGGGCACTGAGAGCTGGTCACACAACTAGTATGTGTCAGAGGCAGGGCTTCCAGACTCCAAGGCCAGCCCTCTGTCCCCTGCTTCACACCACTTGTCTCTCCTTGATTATAATAGAATTACTGAGTGATATAATCAGTAGTTTGCATTAGTAAGGACAATTCTCACCAATTTTAATAAAAGGGACATTTCTTCACAAATGACCACCTACAGAAATGACTGGAAGTGATGTTAGCTACCAAAACGCCACATGGGCCAATTCTCAATGGTGTTCAGACTCTTTCAGCACAACGGACAGAGATCACCAAAACTGGATTATCCCAAGGAATAGATTTCTAATGGTGGCATTTAAGGTATAAGTAGCAGAGATCATTTTGGGCCAGTAAGAGGTGGTGAGAACAGAGATAAGAAAATGGCAGAGGGTGGAGAGATCCTACCTTCTGCAGTGAGCCCCGATGTGCAGTAGGGTGGCCCCCGAGCCAGCACTTCTTGCAAAATGATGGCAAAACTGTAGACATCACCCTTGAAGGTGCCTCTCCAAGACCCTTCTGGCCCCCTGAGCAATTCTGGTGCAGTCCAGAGCAACTCTGCAAAGAAGACAGAAGGACTATAGGAAAGATGACTGGGCTGGCAGTCAGGAAATGCTGTTCAAACATTGACTAGCTGAGCCTCCTTGTGAAACTCATTTCCTTGCTCTAGATCTCCCCTATATGATGAAGGATTTGGGCTAGATAATCTCTAAGATCTCTTCTGGTTCAAAAATTTTAAATTCTAGCATTCCAAGTTTCATGGGGCTTGTCCAGCTATTCAGTGTTCTAAGCCAATGTCCAGTTCCAACTTTCTGTAATTTCAAAGCAATTGGCAAGGTGTACCCTAAGCTTATCTTGCTTACTAGATTATAAGCTCTATGTGATGAAGTACTAGGTCTTATTTACCTGTGTCTTACCCTTATCACTAAAAATAAGTCCTTTACTGAAAAGGAAGCTCAGTGTGGGGCAGTAGAAACAAGATGAATTTAAAATAATAGGAACTGAGTTCAAATCCTAGCACTTCCATTCACTATCTCTGTGTCCTTAGGTATATCATTTAGCATCCATGGTGCTCTTTTTTTCTCATTAAAAACGATGACACTGAATTAGATATTGTCAAAGATTACTTATAGCTAGCTCCTGTTCTATGTTCATAAGGTTAGTGTTTATTGATTGACATAATAATAATAGCTAGCATTTATAGAAGTCTTTAAAGTTTACAAAGCACTTTACAAATAAGCTTATTTTGGGGATAGCTGGGTGGCTCAGTGGATTGAGAGCCAGGCCTAGAGACAGGAGGTCCTGGGTTCAAATCTGACCCCAGACATTTACTAACTGTGTGACCCTGGGCAAGTCACTTAACCCCCATTGCCTAGCCCTTACCACTCTTCTCCTTGGAACCAATACACAGTATTGACTCCAAGATGGAAGGTAAGGGTTTAACAAATAAATAAGCAAAACAAATAAGCTTATTTTATCCTCATAACAATCCTGGAAGGCATGTCCATTTTACACATGAGGAAGTTGAGGGTCATACTCTTGTCTGAGGTGAGATTTGAATTCAGTTAGACCTTCCTGATTCCAAGTCCATCCTTCTATCCACTATGACTCATAACAATCGGAACCTATAAAGGGAAGGCAACAGCGTGAATTGTAACAATGATGATAGTTATATGATGATGATCAATAGGGTACCTAAGAGGAAAACAGAACTAGATATAAGCATTAAGGAAACCAGACTTGTTTATAGAGAGTCTATAGTCTCTTTGGGGAAGCCTTCCATGATCCCTTCTCCCTAATAGTGTGCAATATTGTGTATTATTGTAATAGATTATAGTTATTTGTGCTTATGTTGTCTTCCTAATAGACTGTGAATTTCATATGAGGAGTGAGATCTAATCTAAACTCTTCTATCTCCTCCAGATTAGAACAGGGCTTTGCATACAATAGGCACTTAATACATATTTGTTAGATTGAATTATTAAAGACTTTTCCACTGAGTCCTCCAATATACCCATCCAAATGATTGAATAATAAAATTTCAATGAATTGTATAAGATGAATACAAGAGACATTTGGGTGGAAGCAGTGTGGCTTCTGGATATCATAAATTACAACTGGTCACCTGTAGTTCTGAAGAAATGACTCTAAGCACCAGATGAGAAACATTAGAAAGGTCAGAAATCTATAAGGAATAGGATGTCATTCTCCTGTTGGTCAAGACCCTATCTACTAGACATTTTGGCTTTGAAGGGAGGAAGGGCTGTAATTGGACCCTGGTGGACACTGACCTTCTGACAGGGGCTGGGATCGAGGAACTCGCTGCCTTTCCAAGAGTGCCTGATAACCATAGTCTGTGACCTTCAGCACAAAGCGCCCATCCACAACACAGTTTCGAGATTTGAGGGAGCCATGGGGAAACCCCCGATGGTGGAGATACCGGATACCCTGGAAGATGAGGAGAATATGCTCCCTTGTGTTATGTTGTAGAGCTGACAAGGGACCTTTAAGCCCAGCAGGCTTCACGCTCATTTTTTTAAAACTCTTACCTTCCGTCTTAGAGTCAATACTGTGTAGTGGCTCCAAGGCAGAAGAGTGGTAAGGGTGGGCAATGGGGGTCAAGTGACTTGCCCAAGGTCACATAGCTGGGAAGTGTCTGAGGCCAGATTTGAACCCAGGACCTCCTGTCTCTAGGCCTGGCTCTCAATCCACTGAGCTACCCAGCTGCCCCTGTTCACACTCTCATTTAATGGTTGAGATACAAGGTGAAGATAGAGTAGTTTAGAGTGAAAGAATATTTTCAATAGAAGGAGACATGAAGCATAGAATACTAGAACTAGAAGAATCCTTAGAACCAAGACTGTCAGAGACACAAGGAACCTTAAAGAATAGTGTCAGAAATTGAAGGGACTTTAGAATTTTGAATGTTAGAGTTGGAGAAAATCTTGGAAAATAAATTGTCACAGCTGGAAGAGACCTTAGAATATAGAAAGGCAGAGCCACAAGGCACTCTAGTACATAGAATATCAGACTTGGAGGGACTTGAGAACATAGAATGCCAGAGCTGGGAAAGACATCAGAAAATAGAATACCAGAGCTGGAAGGGACCTTAGAACACAAAATTACAGATCTGGAAGGAACTTTAGAATATAAAATGGCAGAGTTGGGAAGGATCTGCAAACATAAAATGTTACAGGTAGAAGTGATCTTCCAGAACATCTAAGACAGCGATGGGGAACCTTTCAGAGACTGAATGCCCAAACTGCAACCCTCACACTGCATGTGAGCTGCCTGCCTTACCCAGACAAGGGAGGGAGGAAGCACTCCCATTGGGTCACTGGGCAGAAGGATGCATGATGGAAGAAATGTCCTTAGTAGATGGGGAGGGGAGCAGGCCTCTTTCGCAGACCTGACATAGGTTCACCAACATAGCTAGGGGATGCTGCCTCTCTTTATACTCTAACAGTGATGGCAAACCTTTTAGAGGGGCGGGTGAAATAAGGAATGTCCTCAGGTATGCATGGAGAGGGGAAAGGGAGAAACCTGGCCCTGTATTCCTCTGGCTTTCTAGTGATGAGCTCTGGTGAACTCTGTGTTGGGGCTTTGAGTGCCCCCTCTGGTACTTGTCCCATAGGTTCACCACCATGGATCTATGGCAACCTCCTCATTTTACAGATGAGGGAACTAGGGCACAAAGGGTAACTGACTTATCCAAGTTTAGTGTCAGAACCGTGACTAGAGCTCAAGTCTTCTGTCTCCCAACCTAGCTAGGACCCTTTCCAACTAGAATATGCTCCCTCCTGAGAGGATTATGCTCATGGAAAAAACTTTGGATTTACAGTGAGAAAACCTGGCTCTGGGTCCTAGCTCTGCCGCTTACTAGTACCTGAGGACATATAGAGCTCCCCAAAATTAGTCAGGATTTCTGAATTAACAAACTCTATCCTTTGAACCTGTAGTCCAAAAAAGATCTCAGATAAGTTTATCTGCTCATGTCAAACTAAGGTCTCCTAAAAAGTTTAAAAGAACACCCAAAACATGATATGAACAAACTCCCATAGTGTGCTCTTGGTGAATTGCTAGGGATACAAATTCTAGGGGTACAAACTATATTAACTTTGATGGTCATAATAGGTAAAATAACATAGCACATAAGTATTCAATAAAGAAGTGGTCTGACTTGTAAAGGAAACATTCTGGAAAACAGACTGTCTGATCTCACTGAAAACAAACAAACTGTAGATTCCTGTAAAATTAGGGTATCCAAGAAGGAAAATTCTGGCTGGAAAAATTTCTCCAGCGTGTCCCTATGTGAATACATAGAGGACCTCAAAATTATTCTGGACAAGATCCAACAATGTAATAGCCAACTAGCAATATCTCCCACACTCACAAAGTGTGGAATTTCCCCCAGGTCCTAGCCATTTAAATCCTTCAGAGGTGTGACTAATTCATTTGCTCAGTCAGCCAATCACATTGTTCTCTTTGGGAATACCAACAGACACTTCTGACTAAGTTGATCAGAAAACAATTGGTGCATCTTTGACAGTTTAATATCTCTATGTTATATGTGATTATATTCTATATATAATTATATGTTACATATATAATTGTATTATATATCATCATATATTATTATATTATATATTAATACCCTGTGATTACATTCTGGATCTTTCTTTACTATGTTAATTTGAGGTTGATTGTAGAAGAGAATCTCTTCCCATACAAATAAATGGTCAGACCACTCCTATCCACCATCCTATTTTCTTCTTCCCAACTTCAACCATTGACATAGGGGCCATGGCCACAAACTTCTGAAGAATTGTTTCCCTTACTTTAATCAGATCCATCAGGAGGGAGGATTTGAAAGTCCAATCAAGCCGTAGGTCCTCGTTCTTCAGCAGGTCCTCCAAACTGCCCCGGCAACAGTGCTCAAACACAATGGCAGAAACACTTCGATCAGTAAAGAAGCCCAGGCAGAGATTCACATTCTCATGTTTCAGGTCTCTCATCTGTAGAGGCAAGACAGTATGGAATGTGAAATGTCTTAGAGGGAGAAGAAGCCATCAAGGACTCTTTTCCCCTAAGTATCTTAAAAGGTCAGAACTGGAATGATTTTAGAGCTCCTCCGATAAAGTCTTAATACCTAGAGTTGTAAGGTTTAAATTAAAAATGGTTTAATCCAATTCTATCCTATCTTCTCTAGCAGATTAAACCCCTCTGTTATCCCTACTCTCACTTATCTTCAACCACTCTATTGGCTGTGTCTCTACTGACTACAAACATGCCCACATCTTTTCCTATCCTCAAAAAACTTTCTTGATCTCTCCATCCCCACTAGCCATCTTCTCATCTCTCTCCTTTCTTTTAGGGTAAAATTCTGAAAAGGCTATCTATAATAGGTTTCTCTACTTCCTTTTCTCTCATTCCTTCCTTAATTCTACAGTTTGGCTTCCCATCCCATCAGTCAGTTGAAACTTCTTTCTCCAAAATACTAGTGATTCTTTTTTCAAAATGCTTACCTTCCATCTTAGAATCAATACTGAGTATTGAGACCAAGGCAGAATAGAGGAAAGAGCTAGGCAATGGGGGTTAAGTGACTTGCCAGGGCCACACAGCTAAGAAGTACCTAAAGTCAGATTTTAACCCAGGACCCCCCCATCTCCAGGCCTGGCTCTCAATCCACTTAGCCACCTACCTGCCCTCTACTAGTAATCTCTTAATTGCCCAAACCCTTCTTTCCATATCCTCATTGTACAGAAGGAACAATTGAGATCCAGAAATGGAAAGTCACTACCCAAGTCTCAAAACAAATCCAGGACAGAGCCTAAAGTCTCCCAACACCTAGGATCTTTCCATTGGACCATGTGGTCTTTTATTCAAGACCGGAATGCCTTCTGTTTTCTCCCCAAGGTTGAGAACACAGAACCTCCTCCAGTTCTTGCTATGGGTCCATCTTTGTGCATGAAGAGGGTACACTTACAGCACTTTTCAAAGGACATCATCAATTTCTTCCATCTTGCCCTTTGTTCACATCCAAAAAATTGCCTTCATAAAACTATTGTTAGGGAATTATTCCTTTGATGTAATCATCTCCTTTTCTGAATAATGTATTTTGAGAGATAAAATTCACTTGGTGATAAATGAAAATACTTCCCTTCTTCCTTCTCCCTTAATAAGATAAACAGGCCAGCAGGAATGTTCTAAGTATTGCCAAAAGTGAATGAGAGGAAAGGTGAATGAAAAAGAAGCAGAGGCATGGAAGACAGCATTTATCTACTTCAAGTTTTCCTGTAGGTTGGTCTTCCTGGTAAACTGACTGTGCTAGCCTCTTTTCTCAGTACTTTCCCAGCTTATCTTTCCCCCATGACCCTCATGATTCTCATGGGTCAGAACCATGCCACGAATCCACACCTGTAGAGAGGGTTCTAAAAAATCCATTGTTTAGCAGTCAGAGGACACAATATATATTTTATTCCAAAGAGCCAAAAATGTACTGAGAATTCACTTGACTCTCTACATTTCTCCTTTTTATCATCCTCTCCTTTCAATCATCCACATGAACCAAGGACCTTTATTTCTTCCAACAATGGGCCCAGTCCCTGGGCAGCTCTTCTAGGTGCTCATCAAGTGCTTGTTGAATTGTAACAAAATATGTATTGTGAACACTGAAACGGGGGACATTGCTGGAGACAGATATGAAGAAGTCACAGTCCCTTCCCTGAAGGAACTGTCAGTGAAGGAGATATGATCCAATGAATTAAAATACAAAAAAGAATATCAATAAAATGTTATTTTTAAAAATAGAAAAGAAAGTTGCCTAGAACACTGAGAAGTTAAGTGACTTGCCAAGGGATGCATAGACAGGATGTGTTAGAAGCGAGGTGCAAACTCGGGTCTTCTTGATTTCAAGACTACTACTGTGTTTCCCTGGCACTCTTTCTCCATCCCTGCCCCTCAATAATTGTACTGGAGGAGTGCCCCTCCTTAACAGTACCTTTTTAAGTAGCTTTGCAGAGCTTTGACGGAGCTCCAGGGATGTTCCAGCCTTGAACTTCTTCAGCCAAACCCAGTCTCCCTATTGACAGAGAGCAACGTGGTTCATAAGACTCAGCCTTCCCAAAGAGCTGTCCTGCCTGGGTACTCAGGCCTTGGTCTGGTTGGTCCTGATCAGGACTCATGGCATTCAAACAATGACCAAAAACATTTTCATCTTATGCTCACCCCCACTTCTCTCCACTCACTCTGGAATTCCCTGGGAATTAAAAGGAGATCCTGGATCTCATTGAAGAGGCTGGAGAATGACATAAAAGCTATGTTTTTAGGTAAATCATTTTGGCAGCTAAATGGAAGATGGACTGAACTGAGGAGAGATTTGAGGCAGTCAAACCATCCAGGAGGCCATTGTAATGGCCCAGGCATGAAGTGATGAGGTCCTGAACTAAGGTGATACAAAAATGTGAGTAGAGGGAAGGGAATGTATACAAAAGATGTGAAAGAAAAAGGATGATATTTAGCATCTGATTGGATAGGTGGGGTGAGAGAGATCAAAGACTGGAGAATAATCAGTGATGAGAAGTCATGAGAAGACTCATCACTTGAGAGATTTTTTTTTTTTAGCCATAGCAGCTCAAAGTCTATCAGTATAATTGATCCTTTTTAAAAATAAGATTTTATTTCCTCCCAATTACACATAGAAACAAATTTTAAACATTCATCAAGGAAGAAGAAAAAGGAAGAAAGGAAGGAAAGATGAAGGAAAGAAGGAAGGGATGAAGGAAGGAAAGAAGGAAGGAAGGAAGGAAGGAAGGAAGGAAGGAAGGGAGGAAGGGAGGAAGGGAGGAAGGGAGGAAGGGAGGAAGGGAAGAAAGGAAGAACAAAAGTAAAAATAGCATGTTTCAGCCTGCATTCAGACTTTATCAGTTCTTTCTCAGATGGTAAATGAGTCTCTGGGATTGTTTTGGATAACTTCATTGCTAAGAATAACTAAGCCATTCACCAACTAAGTTCTTCACCAAAAAATATTGTTGTCATTGTGTTCAATATTCTTCTGGTTCTTCTCATTTCACTTTGCATAGGTTTAATTTAAGTCTTTTCAGCTTTTTTCAAAATCATCTTGCTCATTATTTCTTATAGGGCAAGTATTCCACCATAACCATAACATTTGTTTGGTCATTTCCCAATTAATGGACAATGTTTCAATTTCTAATTCTTTGCTACCATAAAAAGCTGCAATAAATATTTTTGTACAAACAGGTCCTTCCCTCATCTTTTTTATCTCTTTAGGATGCAGACCTAATAAAGGTAATGCTAGATCAAAGGGTATACACAGTTTTAGAGTCCTTTGGGTATGGTTCCGAATTGCTCTCCAGAATGATTGAATTAGATCATGACTCTACCAATAGTGTATTAGTATCCCAATTTTTCTGCATCCCCTCCAACATATATCATTTTCCTTTTCTGTCATATTGGCCAATCTGATAGCTGTGAAAAAGGGGATACTTCAGAATTATTTTAATTTTCATTTCTCCGATCAAGAGTGATTTAGAACATTTTTTGTATGGCTATAGATAGTTTTGACTTTTTTATATGAAAACTGCCTGTTTGTATCTTTTGACTTCTATTAATTTGAGAATGACATATTTTTTTATAAATTAGTTCTCTATATATCTGGAAAATGAGATCTTTATCAAAGATACTTGCTGTAAAATGTTTTTCCAGCTTTCAGCTTTTCTTCTAATCTCGGTCACATTAATTTTGTTTGTACGAACACTTTATACTTCGATATAATCAAAAGTATCCATTTTATATCTTTAAATGCTCTCTATCTTTTGTTTGGTCCTAAATTCTTCCCTTGTCCATAGATTTAGAGTTCAAGTATTCTATGCTCCCCTAATTTGCCTACGGTATCACCCTTTATGTTTAGATCATGTAACCATGTTGACCTCATCTTGGTATACAGTGGCAGATGCTGATCTATTCCCAGTCTAAGATAATTGATTCTTGAAGCATTATTATTCTATTACTGAGGCACCTAGGTGGTGCAGGGACACGAGTCAGGAAGATAAGAGTTCAAAGCCAGCCTTAGACATTTACTAGCTGTGTGACTGGGAAAATCACTTAATTTCTGTATGCCTCAGTAAAACAGATCATAATAGTATTTACCTTATAGGGTTGTTATAAGGATCAAATGAGATATGTGTAAAGTGCTTAGCACAGTCCCTGTCACATAGTAGGTACTTAATAAACATTTATTTCTTTACCTCTTTCTTCCTAGTGATCAGCACTTAAATGCTTTATGATTTAGGCAAGCCATTTCACCTACCTGAGACTCATTTTCCTCATTTGTAAAATAGCAATAATAGTGTCTGTAGTTCCATCTTCCAGAACTATTGAGAGACTCTAAGTGTCTTACTTAGAAAATGCACAGAACACTCTCCCTGGGGCACTGGTGATGTGAAGCCTCACCTGGTACAAGGCCATGTTGGAAGTCTCTGGTGTGGCTGGGTGGATCCTCCCTGGAGATTGGACCTCCGAACTGAGGCTCTTGACATCTGAGGGGCTCCGGGAATTGCTGAGGGTATCCAGGGTGAGTTTCTGGGGAGGCCAGCACAAAGGTCAGAACCTACCTGTCAGGGCAATTGGGATAATACCCTTGGCCCCCTCCCCACGAGGGGTCCTGCATGGGATGCTGAGATTACCCGCCGGCTCAGTGGAGGGTGGGTGAAGGTGAGGTCTTCCAAGGTCAGCATAATCTTGTTGGGGCCTCCTCCAGGCTGGAGCTGAAGAGTTCTGATTGTGGGAGAGACATTCCAGCTTTAACACTGTATGTTCTGTATTCTAAGACCCCTTCTAGCTCTGACAATCTCTGTTCTATAGTCTGATTCCAGCTCTGACATTTGGTATCCTATGGCCCCTTTTGGTTCTAAGAATTTTTAGTTCTAAAGGTCCCTTCTAGCTCTAACATGTAATGTTCTAAGATCACTTTCAGCTTTAACATTCTGCGTTCCATATTCTAAAATTACTTTATGCTCTGACATTCCATGTTCTATATTCTGACATTGTGTTCTGTGTGCTAAAATCCCTTTCAATTCTAAGTTTTGTCATTCTAAGTTTCCTTCTAGCTCTAACATTTAATGTTCTAAGATCGCTTTCTGCTTAACATTCTTAACATCCAGATTTAACATGCTATGTTCCATATTATAAAATCACGCTGACATTCCTTGTTCTATATTCTGACACTCTACATTCTGGGTTCTAAAGTCTCTTTCAGTTTTAACATTTTATGTTCTCAGGTCCATTTTGACTCAAATTCTTTGTTCCAAGATCTTTCAATCTCTGTTTTAGGGTCCCTTCCAGTCCTGACATTGTATATGGCAAGGAGGCAAATGTCAAGGAGATGAAAAAGGATATCTTTCAAGGAAGCATTTTCAGATGCAAGGTTTTACCTAAAAATTCTCACCTGATGAGGTAAATGAGCCCCAGGGCTCCAAGCACCACAGCAGATACTGATATCACAGCCAGGAGGGGAACCAAGGACCATCCATCTGCAAAGGGACCAGAGAACAGAGATACATTTGGCATGAGTATCTGTGGAGAATTTAAAAAAAATGGGATTTGGGGAGGGCTGTTTTGACCTGCATCTGTTTCTTCCCTTGAGACCTGCCTATATGTATCCTTGGATCATTTATATTTTGGGGAATGGGTAAATCTTGGATCTTCAAGAGTTTTTCTTTTTATTATTTTTCCAAGGTCCCCTATAGGATGCCAATGTCCTTGGAAAGGTTGTATAGTCCGGAGCTCATCAGGATCAATTAAATTCTTAGGGACATTTGCAATGGTCACAGAGCAGGAACTAGCTCCAGAATAGGGGGATGAGGCAAGACAAGGGGGGAGAGAAGGCAGCAAACCCTTAGCAATAATTTGAATCTGTCAGACCTTGACTTAGCTGAAGATGGCAAGAACTTCCCATTTTTTTTAGACTAGGTGTCTAGGACATTGCATATGCTGTTGAACTGGTTGTTCCTTGAACTACTTTTTCTTTTGAGCAGAGGGGAGGGATATATTTGGAAATTAAAGTAGCCATAAAGATAAAATAAATAACACATTTTAAAATAGTATTGGTCTGGATATAAGCCACTCATTTCTTCCTGATTAATTTCCTATGTGACTTCTAATCAGTGATATTGTTGAGATATCTCTACATTTTTTCCTTTCAAGAATTAGACTCTATGACCTACAGTCAAGATAGCCTATATTTAAACTAATATAGTACTTTCATTTTGCAGAATTTTCAATAATTCTCAGAGATTACTATCAACATATAATGTCTCACATTTTCCCCATTTATATATATCATTTTCCCTTTGCTGAAATGAACTTTCCCCACCAGGTTTTTCTGCTTATTCAAATTCCCCCTGTCCTTTTAGGCCCAATCCAAATTCTACTTTCTCTAGAAAACTTGTTTAACTAATATAGCCCTCAGTGTTCTTTCCCTCTCTGGGAATCCCTAGAATTTAGAGACTGAATTCCACCAGTTGAATTTCTTTTGTGTGGTTCTCATATGTCTGTTTCTTATGTGCTAATTTTGTGTCTCCAACAAAAATGTAAGCTCTTCAAGGGCAAGGATTGTGTTTCTTCCTTCCTCTGTTTCCACCACAGTATGATAAAACATAGGACTGTATATACAGAAGACATTTTAATATATACTGGTTGAGAGAATAAAGGGCATATTAAATTATCAAATAAATTACCTCCTGTGCATAGAGTATCTGGGTCAAACCAACAGTTGGAGTCTGTGGGAGGAGGTTCTCCTTGTGGAAAGTGAATAGGCCTGCCCAGTGATTGCACTAATTGAGTGGATGTATCCAGCAAATGGGTTGGAATAAGTTGACTCTTCTGACCATCTGTGTCCAAGATCACATAGCTGACCAATCTATTCCCCCTCTCATCTGTCTGAATCCTCTGGCTAAAACCAGCCAGGTCTAGAGACATAATGTGATTCTGAAGATGATTTCCTGAGAGTTGAGTCCCTTGTTCTCGAGAGCGATTCAGAGCATTGGCCAGAAGAAAGATGGCATCATAGACCGTCCCAAAGAGTGGAGACACCTGTGGGATCAAAGGCAGGATTACTAGTTCGGCAGATAATTAGAAAAGTTTTCCTGGCTTAGGCTGCTCAAAAATCTAGAGATTCAAGCCTTTTACATTCATTAGTATCCGTTTCATTACCATCACCATCTCTAAATGTTCCTTTTGGTTAGTTTGACCTGATCTCATCATAAGGATCATGAAAACATCCTCAAAATCTCCATCACTATCATTACCGTTGCAATGATAAACCCATTGTTATGCTGCACGTGTTAAAATCATTATCTGGGACAAGATGGATGCCATTTTGAATGAGAGCACTGGCAGTTGAGAACCTCGTAATGTCCCCAGGTGCTGTGAGACAAGGGCAAAAAGCAGTTGGCCCCAACCCTATAAATACCCCCAAGTGACAACACAAGAGAGCTCAAATTGGAGCAGGGACTTGGGAGGTGAAGGGTGAAAGGGTAGGCCTGAAACCTGTGACCTGTTATCCTACTGAGAGAGCTAGAGATCAATCAACATCATTATTATTAGAGCTAAGAGAGTTTACTGATTCATCTACCAACATCATCAAAAGCCTTCCCTAATCTCTGGCTTGGCTGTGGCCAAGTCAGGTCAGAGTTAGTGAGAGGATGAAGAACCTTCAGTTTCTGTAAGCCTAGCCATCTCCAGACCTTCATCAACAACTTAGATTAATAGTCAATCAATTAGCAATAGGGTTTCCTAAATCCTCAATCCTGTTACCTTGTTTCCTTACCCCATCAATAGATTCAGTATAGTGTTTACCAACAAGTACCTTTCCTGAATGGTTATTATACCAAAGCCCTTGGGAAGGGGAGATCAATACACAGTCAGATCACAATGTTTCCAATAGCTAATCAATAGGCCTTACCAACAACTAATCCAACCTCAGGTTGGGACCTAGAGAAGTTAACCATTCACATAATCTCTCAAGGGTTTCCTGCTTGGGAAAACTGTTAGAAAAGGATAACTGACAAGCTTATCCAACCAAGCTTGTCAGGGAGGAGAGGCATAGATTATACCAACAACTGTGAGAGAAGAGTGTGCTTTCTCCCCCACCAACTATAGCCAGCTTAGGCCTGGGCATACTATTCCTCCTCCATCCATATTACCTCTGAGATCCATCTATACCAAAAGATCAAGATATATATATATATAGATATATACACACATATATACATATATTATATTCTTCTTTTTAACTCACATCAACATCACCATCAGCACCACCATCATCATTAATAGCCATCATCATTGCCAACATCACCACCAACATCATCGTTAATACCCATCATTATTAACATCATCACCATCATCATCACCACCACCATCATCATCATCACCAATATCCATAGACATTACCATCTGTAGCATCTTTATCCCTACTGCTACCACCATCATCCCTATCACCATCATCACTATTGCCACTACTATCATCATAGTAATAGGTATCATCAATATTATTAGCATCACTATCACCATCACTAGCACACCCTTATTACCACCTGATGATGACCTCTGCCACCATTATCATCTTTATCATGGCCATCATCATCACCACCACTACTCTATCATCAAATGCTACCACAGATGTCCTGGGTAATGTTCCTAGCTTTTGGTGTCCTCAAGTTCTAAATTTCTTATCAAATGAGATAATAATTATAAAAAAACATTTAGCACAGTGCCTGGAACATAGTAGGTGCTATATAAATGTTTATTCTTTCCCCTTCTCCCTTCCTTTCTCCCCTCCCAGGCCCATTACCAAGTCCTTTCCCCTAAAATGCTCTAACCTTTAATGATAATAAGACTCATTGGAATTAAGTGGATATAGTTAGCAATTGTTCTCTGAATGTGATCGGTGGCAACACCAGTTAGGATACCTATAGGACAAAATAAAATTCCATCCTCTCTCTCCTTATTTTAGAAACCTCGATCCTCATTCCCCTTATCTCCCAGGAGAGAGAGAGAGAGAGAGAGAGAGAGACAGACAGACAGACAGACAGACAGACAGACACAGAGACAGAGGCAGAGACTGAGGCAGACACAGAGAGACAGAGACAGAGAGAGGAGAAGACCTGTTTTCTCTGGTTTTAAAGAGAGAAAAAGAAGAGACAAAAAAATTTACCTCCCACCAAAAAAGGAATAATGAAGGACATGGGGGTAGAGACTAGGACCTATGATTTTATCAATATAAAGAACTCCCAAATAAGGAAGTTCCATCTACCAATGTATATATCAGTACCATTTCTGCAGTTTATAGTTTTAAGGAATCATTTAGCCTTAGAATAATGAGAGGTTAAATTATTTACCCAAGATCACACAGGCAAAATGTAGGAGAGGCAAGATTTAGGGCCAGGTCTTCATGGTTCCAAGACCAGCTCTTTATCAAAGAAAAATCTAAAGAAGCTTAGTCTCAGAGAGGCATAAAAAAGAGTCAACATACCAAATAAATGTACAGACACTAGCAAATTTAGGTGTACACACACACACACACACACACACACACACACACACAGAGTTACATTTAGGGTTTGGGGAATTAGGATCCTGAAGTTGTATAGCTGGATGATAGGGAGCAAAGCAATCCCCTGCCTCCCACATACACGTTATAACCCCCACGATCTGGGACTGACTTGCTCAGGCTCTTTGTCAGTGGTGATTTCTCCACTCTTCATTGCAGCTGAGAAGGCTCCATCAAAGTCAGTTGTGCCAGACTCCAGAGTGATGGTCAGCACAGCATCATATGCTTCCTGAAGGCCACCACCATCCCTCAGCACTGGGTAGGACCGGTTGCGATAGGGCATCCCATAAAGTAGTGCATCGTAGGGGATGAAGACATACCTGCCATCAGTCAGGCCAAGTGCATGAGCCTGGGCAAGCAGGACTGCCTGCTCAGAGCCTCCAACAAGAACTGAGTGCATGCACATCACTACCACTGCAAAGCAAAGAGGCAAAAAGGGATCAGGCTCAACAGACCAGAGACAATGATCCCCCACAAAAAACAAAACAAAACAAAACAACAACAACAAAAAAAAAAACAGTGAAAGTATCATAGACAAGATTTCTTCTCGGGGAGTGGTTGAATTAAACCCAAGAATGGGGTCTATAGACCTCAAATCCAGCCCTGGTCATACCACAACCACACTCTACAATCTTAGGCAAAACTCTTCTACTCTTTTGTCTCAGTTTTCTTTATAAAATGAAAGGTTGGAACCAATGGTGTCTAAGGTTCCTTCCAATTCCAACAACTGAATTAATTAGTTAATAGGATCATATCATCCTAGATCTCAGAGTTAAAGGTACCTCAGAAGATATGGGATCCAATCTAACCCAAACAGAAATCTCCTCTGTGTTATCCCTAAAACAACTGACCATCCAACCTTCAGTGGAGGACTTCCAGTGAAAGAAAACTCTAAGCTCCTGAGCTAGCTCATCTTTCTTCTATTGTTGTTGTTGTTGTTGTTCAGTCATTTCAGTCATTTCCAACTCTTCATGACTGGAGTGGTTTGCTATTTCCTTTTCCAGCTCATTTTACAAACGAGGAAACTGAGGCAAACAGAATTAAGTGACTCACTCAGGTAGTAAGTGTTTGAGGCCAATTTTTAACTCAGGAAGATGCATCTTCCTAACTTCTGTCCACTGTGCTACCTGGCTAACTCCATCCCTCTTTTAAGGAAGCACCAAATCTGGGAGAGCCTTTCTTACATCAAATAGACATCTGCCTCTACAACTTCCTCCTACAAACCCAGGTTCTGCTTCCTAGAACCAAATTGAACAAGTGTTATCTCTCTTCTACAAAATAGTAATTCCAACATTAGGCGATGGTTATGATTCCCTTTAGTCTTTTCTAAATATACTTTATTCTTTCAGTTTATCATTGGATATTCTGGTCTCTCCTGACCCTGCCATCCTGGTGCAGATCCTCATCACTTCACGTCTGGACTCTTACAATAATCTGCTAATGAGTCTCTCTGCCACAGTTCCAGTCCATTCTCCATTCAACTGTCAAATAGATCTTCCTTAAATTTAGGTCTGACCATGTCACCCCCCTATTCAATAAACTCCAGTAGCTCCCTATTACTTTGGAGATGAAATATAAAATCCTCTGTTTGACCTTAAAAGTCCTTCATAACCTGGCCTCTTCCTCCTTTCCAGCCCTCATACTTTCCATCGGCCTATTTCTTGCTCTTCTCACTCTTACTTTGTAACACTATTTTCCTTGCTGTTCCTTGAATAAGATTCCATCTCTTGTCATTTTCTCTGGTTGTCCCATTCCTCCAACTCTCTCCCTCCTGCATTTCCTGGTTTCTTTTTCTTCCTATAAGCCTTAAAGAAAATCCTACCTTCAAGAGGAGGCTTTTCTTATCCTCCCTAATGCTATAGTGCTTTTCTTCTAAGATTATCTCCAATTTACCCTGTCTATATTTTGTTTGTATATAGTCATTTGCATGTTGTCTCCCCCATTAGATAACAAGCTCCCTGAAAGCAGGAACTATTTTTTTCTTTTTTTCTCTCCAGCACTTAGCACAGTGTCTGGAACATAGCAGGCAGTCATTGAACACTTGTTGACTTGTTTTAGTTTAGTCTCTAGTCTTTTCTCCATTCTCATCTCCCTCCTCAGGAAGATTTTAGTTTGCCTAATAAATTTCTTGATATGTAGTGGTCAGAACTGACAGTCACAGCACCTCAGATATGAACTGAGTCAGAGGAAAATGAGATTCAAGTTACTATGCTTCCTTTTCTTAATACAGACTTTTGGCTTCCATGTTACACTATTGGCTCTGTATACTAAAACTTTTTCTTGGTGACTAGCTGATGTTTCTTCAATCTAGTACTTGTGTGGTTTATTTTTTGAACCCAAGTGTAGGACTTTCCATTTATTCCCTCTAAATTTCATCCAATTAGATTCAATTTATCATTGCTAGGCTATTGAAATCATTTTAAATCGTGGTTCTCTTATCCAACATATTGATTATCTCTCCAGGTTTCTCATTGATAGGTAGTCCATTTATGTCTTCATCTAAATCATTGATAAATATGTAGACCGAAGAACCAAGAAGAAACCCATTGGGATACTAGAGACTATCCTACAAGTTGACTTTAACTCATTATGGTCTAGTCTATGAGTTCAGTCATTCAACATATTGCAGTCATCTATGACATCATCTAATCTATATCAGAATATTGCAGAAGACAGTCTATGTCCGATTGAACTCAGAGAATGTTAGCCCTACACCACGGAAGGGGGAAAAGACTCTAAATTTACTTACCCTTCAACCTATTTGTGTCTCGAAGCTGCTTCAGGGCTCCTAGAGCTCCCTGGCCCCCAGGCCCCAGAAAAGTTACAGGCCCCACTGGCAGTCCTTGCGTCCTGAGGGCTGAGGTCACCTGCTGGGCCGTGTCCACCCAGACATCCTGGTGGGAGGAAATGACGGCCACATGAGCCCAGCCAAAGTGCCGCAGGACAGCCAATAGGACGTGGACGGTAGAGGGCAAGATGGGGATCAGTGTGCCCCCTGAGTCCGGGGCTCCACATGCCCAGGAGAAAAGGGCCTTGCCCCAGTTCTGGCCCAGAAGTGCTGCTGCTGGGCAGTAGCCGGGATTGGAGGGCCCCACGAAGGTGGCCACAGCACCTCTATAGGAGAGGAAAGCAGCCAGGGCCTGAGGGGTGTCACAGCCCTCCTCAAGAATCATATAATCCAGCTGGCTTCCCAGCTCCAGTGAGGAGTCTTTCTTGGCCCTCGTGATGGCTAGCTGGGCGGCCACATGAGGGAGGGCTTTGGCGAAGAGGGGGTCACACTTCCATGGGCCCAGCACCCCCACGATGAAAGAGTCCTCATCCTGGGTTGAGTTGGGGCTCAGAGTAGCACCTAGGAGGAGATAGCACAGCATGATGCTGAGTAACACCAGCCAAGGGGCCCTCAGAAAGCTGAAGGGAAAACCCCCTGAGTGTCTTAGAAGCCACAGCCACGGGCCCTGGTGGGTCAAGCCAAGAAGATCCAGAGTCTTTCTATTCAGATGATGCAAGAGAGAGACTTCAGGTGTCCCAGTCAGCCGCGGTCCTAGGAAAGTTGCAAAGATCAACGTCAAGATCTTCCATGCCCATCTTCCTACTCATACCTGGCTCAGACAGAAGTGGGAAGGAGGCTCATCATCAAATTTTAGAACCTTTGATTCAGACTTTCAAAATATCTAGTCCCACCTATACTTCAGCAGGAATCTCTGCATCATCAGTTCATGTAAACCTTTCTGTGCCTCTTCTGGGTTCATTTGTTACAGCACCATAATATTCTCTTAAATTCATTCATATACCTCAAATTTGGTTGTTGATTTCCTAAGGGATGGGTATCTACTTTGTTTTCAGTGAAAGTGTTGCTGGGGACAGCTAGGTGGCTCAGTGGAGAGAGAACCAGACCAGGAGATGGGAGGTCCTGGGTTCAAATTTGAACTCAGATACCTCCTAGCTGTGTGACCCGGGGCAAGTCACTCAACCCTCATTGCCAAGCCCTTACTGCTCCTCTGCCTTGGAATCAATACTTAGTATTGATTCTAAGGGAAGGTAAAGGTATTTTTTTTGTGAGTTATAAATATTTTGATTTCTAAACTTTCCTTTTCTCAGTGGGCAGTATTATCATTATTATTGGTCTGAACCCTCCACAAAGTCCTATTCTGGCACCTCATTGTGATGTGGTAATAATCTTGGATTTTCAAAGCTTAGGTCAAAGGGCCATGAGCTCTGGCAGGTGCTACTAATTTGTTCAACCATTCCACAATCAAACGGCATCCCCTCATTTTCCAATTTTTTGCCTCCACAAAGAGCACAGCTATAAATATTTTTGTACAAGTCTGACCATGTTTCTAACCCATGGAACAAGGAATGACCCATTCTGCTTTGACACTGACCATGGCAGAATGGAGAATCACTGTCAAAGCAGAGTGGGTCATTCCTTGTTCCATGGGTTTTAAGAGTAAGGGATGAGAGAGAGAGAGACTAAAGACTTGTATACCACCAGAAATCTCCTGCCTCTTTATTATGAATAATTTCTTCAAGAAAACAATCAGAAGATGATGAGCATGGAAAATACTTAAGAATATACATATGATACTGATTGTATTTTTAAGGGAAGCAGCTTATTTCTAATGTGGGAATCACTCCCAGATATAGTCCAACCACCTCTGCATTAGAGAAAAATTATTCCAAAGCTAGAAATAATAAAACTGAGGAAAGGATGAAGTGCTGTTAAAGGAATTACACCCTGGCCTATTTAAGCAAATTATTGATGCCAAGAAATGGGAAATGAATGGAGGAAAAGACAGAATGATTACAACCATTTCATACAGGTGCTTTAACCCATGTAAATCAATTCCTCATAATTTAGAAATCAAAAGGACCTAAATATCACCATAGTCAGCAAATGCATGGCTAACTTGCTAGGCAGAGAGGGATTCCAGCCAAAGGCTACATCGATCAAGAATATAAATTGTTTCATAAAATTTTACTGAGAAAAATGATTGAAGAGCTTGAGTAACATCTTAAGAAGCTGTAGAGGAGTACCCTCTGGTGTGAAAACTAGATGAGAGAACTCACTAATCAAAGCCTTCTCAAGAGAATTCACAGATAAAACTGGAAGGACAACAAACAGACAAATTATGGAAACCATTTTCAGGGATTTTTATACTAAACTCTTCTGATGATCAAGGATAATGGCTCCCTCTGCTCTCTCCCTTGGGGTGTCACAGGGGGTACCACCTCATTTAGACTCATATCACTGCCCTATATGTATTTATGGAGAAAACTGAAATAGCACTGAAAAAAAAAACCAAATAAAAAAAAGATGGTAAAGTTAAACCAAAAAGACACAGAGGAGGATGTTTGTATAGTGTTGGTATCCATGGAGGGAGAAGCCATACTCATGTAATCACATATCTTTGAAGGACTGAATGATTTGGAGATGCATTTACCAAAAAGTGGCCTTCTCTACTGAATTGGACATGGGATTTCCTTAACCTCTAATGATCTTAGATAAAGAAACATTTCTTTTCCTTTCCTATAGCCTTGATTTTTAAATACTATTTCTAACTAACACAGTAACTGAACTTGGTTCTTTCCCAATACATTAGGATTTTACCACCACCATACCTTTGTTTATATAGTCCCCTGTCGCTTGGAATGAACTATTTCTTTATCCCACACCTGTCCCTACCTATTGAAATACTATTCCTCCTATAAGACCAAACTCAAGTACCATCTCCTCTTGGAATACTTCTATGATTTCCATTTGAAAGAATTATCTCCTTTTTCTGAATAATGATTACAATGATAATTAACATCTTTATTGTGATTTTTTCTTTCATTTTTTTATTCCTTCTCTCTCTCCCTCCCTCCNAGAAATTTATACAAGACAGTCAGATGGTCTTGTCAAGTAAATTTGATTTAGAGTTGCCTTTTTCTGTTTTCTATGATCAGGAATCTCAGGTAATTTATAGCACAGACAGATGCATGAGACTTTCACATAGACAAGTGCAAAATAGAAGATACATATTAGAAGGGAAAACAGCCAGGAATACTTGTCACTATGACCACATTTTGCTGCCAAAAACTGGTCTCATTTTCCTTTTCCTCCACCCCTCTATCCCTTCTTTTCCCTCCCTTCCCTCTTTTCCCTCATCTCTCTCTTTGTCTCTTTCCTTCTTTCTTTCCTTCCTTCCATCTTTCCTTCCTTTCTCTCTTCCTTTCTTTCTCTCTCTCTTTTCCTTCTTTCCTTCCTTCCTTCCTCCCTTCCTTCTTTCCTTCC
This sequence comes from Gracilinanus agilis, assembly GCF_016433145.1. NCBI lineage: Eukaryota > Metazoa > Chordata > Mammalia > Didelphimorphia > Didelphidae > Gracilinanus > Gracilinanus agilis. Next base: position 99,155,592 of record NC_058132.1, read on the forward strand.
TTCCTTCCTTCCTTCCTTCCTTCCTTCCTTCCTTCCTTCCTTCCTTCCTTTCTTCCTTCCTTCCTGTCTTAGTATCAATTCTAGGATGGAAGAGCAACAAGGGCTAGTGTATTGAGATCAAGTGATTTGCCCAGGGTCACACAGCTAGAAAGTTTGGGAAGCTACACTTGAACCCAGATCCTTCTGACTCTAGGCCTGGCACCTATACACTATTATGCCAAGCTGCCCCTTAAATTTATTATTTTGTTGTTGTTGTTATGTTGTGTCTAATTCTTCATAACCCCATGAACTATGGTTATTCATAGGGTTTTCTTGGCAAGGGTACTGGAGTGGGTTGCCATTTCCTTCTCTAGTGGATACTTTTGGCAGTCAGTCAGAGGTTAAATGACTTGCCCACAGTCATACAACCAAAAAGTATTTGAAACTAGATTTGAGCTCAGGTCTTCCTTACTCCAGGCTTAGTACTTTATCCACTGAGCCACCCTAGCTGTCTCTCTTTATTGAATTTTAAACTTTTACAAAAAGTTTTTCTTACATGATCCCATTGCATCCACCTCCTATAGTACTTTATACCTCTGCCTTACACTCCCCACATCTAGTGCAATATTGCAATTGTATAAATTATTCCCACTTCTGTTTGATTATATGTTCCATAAGGAAAGAGCCTTCTTACCTGGGAATGGAGGCATATAAATAGAAAGCCCTAATAAATGTTTGTTGAATGACTGAATAGTCAGGCAAAAAATTTGTTGAGCACCTTTAATGAGCAAGATGATCATACCTCAGGCAAGATATGTCAGAAGAAAATAAGATGGGATCCCTTCAGTTAAAATCAATTAAAGATGATCACAACTCTTCTATATACCAGGCTCTGATCTAGGCTTAATGGATTCAAAAATTAAAACTAAGCTGACATCAGAAGATTGCAATTTTCCTGGGAAGATGGGTGATGGGGCAGAACATTTACAGAGTTAAAGTGGAAAATAATTTGAGAGAAAGGGAGCAATTCAAGGAATGCTGTGGAAGTAGAGTTGGCCATGTTTTAGAGGTCACCAATTAAAAACACACAGAAAGATAACTAATAATACAACACAGGAAAGAAGTATTAAGTGAATAAGATGGATTTAGGTATTCTGAATGGTTTTGAATCATAGAGGAGATGGAGGGGACCTCAGTGGCCTACCAGGACAACTCTTTTATTTTCTAGGAGAAGTTGTAGAATCTCAGAATCTCCCACTGGCAGTGACCTCAGAAGGCAATTAATCTAACCTGAACAAGAGTCCTCTCTACAAAATCTCTGACAAGAGGTCTTGGAGCCTACAGGTAGCTAGGTGGCACAGTGGATAGAGTACTGGGCTAGAAATCAAGAAGACTTGATTTCAAATCCAGCCTCAGACACTTACTAGTTGTATGACTCTGGGCAAGTCATTTTTAGCTATCTACCTCAGTTTCCTCAAATGTAAAATGTTACCTCCCAGGACTGTTGTAAGCTAACATTTGTAAAGCACTTAGTATACTCCCTGGCACAAAGCAGGTGCTTAATAAGTGCTTGTTTCTTCCTTCTCTGCTGAAACACCTCTTAGGATAAGAAACTCACCACATTTAGGGCTCATGACATCTTTGCCTCAGGTTTTAATTTTTTTTTTAACTTCTTCAGTAACATTTAATTTTCTTTTCCCCAGTTACATCTAGAAACAATTTTTGATATTTGTTTCTGACATTTTGCAATCCAAATTCTCTTCCTCCCTTCCTCCCCTCTCCCTTCCCCAAGGCGGCAAGTAATCTGATATAGGTTATGCATGTGCTATCATGCAATACACATTTTCATATCTGTCATGTTGGGAAAGAAGGCACATATCACACATACAAGGAAAAACAAGGAAATAAAGTAAAATCTGCATTCAGAGCCCAGCTATTATTGTTAAGACATTCTTCACACCATGAAAATAAATTCTGGGGGTTGGCTGGGTGGCTTAGTGGATTGAGAGCCAGGCCCAGAGATGGAGGTCCTGGGTTCAAATCTGGTCTCAGACACTTCCTAGCTGTGTGACCCTGGACAAGTCACTTAATCCCCATTGCCTATCTAGCCCATACCACTCTTCTGCCTTGGAACCAATGCACAGTATTGATTGCAAGATGGAAGGTAAGGTTTTTGTTTTGTTTGTTTTTTTTTAATTCTATCTTCTACTACTTGATCCAATCTCAAAGGAAGATCCTGGGTTGAACCGATGAGGAAAAATTTCCAGAAAGGAGGCATATGATATTCTGAACATTTTTAGGAATTTGGATTGGCATGGGATAGAATCCAATTTCACTGATATGCTTCCCAGGACCATCTTGCTTTTTTTTTTTTTTAATAGAAAGTAATCCAAGTTCAGTCTTTAGCCAGAATAAATAGATTTCTTCATAGGATTATAAATTTGGAATGGGATGGGACCTTATCAGTTATCTAGTGCCATCTCGTCATTTTATAGATAAGAAAGCTGCAGCCTTAGGGTAGAGGGGAAGTGACTTGCTCAACTTCATATAGGTAAGTAGATGTTTGATAAATCTTTATTGATTGTCAATTAATTGATTGAAATAAATAGCAAAGCTGGGATTTGAGTCCATGTCCCCTGGCTCTGAATCTATTGTCCTTTTTGAGTACAGACCATTCTTCAATGTGGATTCTAGAGCAAGGACTGGACTAGGAGTCAGACAACCTTACTTCAGGACTGAGTTTCTAACTAATTCATCAAGTGATCTAAAATAAGTCATTTTCCTTTTTTTGGAAAATGTCTTAATTCTCTCTTCTGTAAAATGAAAGGAATGACCTGGACAGTCTTTAAGGTCCTTCCCACTTTTCATATTCTATGCTCCAAGATCCTTTCCAGTTTTGACTCTCGATGTTCTAATATCCCTTCCAGCTCTTGTATACTTCATCTCCTATGTTTCCATTCTTTCCAGTGCCCAAATCCTTCCCCAATAGTACCAATGGAATTTAGAAAAGATGCAATTAGTATCCTAGGCCATGGAAGGACCAAGTAGCACCCATCAGCTTCATAGCACTAAGTGGTATCCTAGAAGCCAGGAAGAGAAATTGAGTTTCACGAGCTACCTCAAAGAGTGAGTCATGCATAAGAGAATGGTCTTATTTTCTTTCCCATTGTTACTGTCTTGGAAAATTTAGAACTAGAAGGGACCTTAAATCATAAAGGAAAAGCCGTCAAGACTGGAGGGGCCAGTAGAACATGCAAAGTCAGAGATGAAAAGGTTGTTAAAATATAATATTATAGGGCAGCAAAGGACTTTAGTGAATAAAATATAGAATGTCAGAGTTGAAAAAAGCTGATTAATAATCTAGATTCTGGGAGAGCTTGGAATAATGAGGGAAGCATTGAGGGAATGCTTATGAGGGACTATCTAATAATAGATCTAATACTTTTTATTATTATATATGAGAGGAAATCTAGGTTCAAATATTTTCTCAGAAACTTACTACCAATGTGACCTTGGACAAGTAACTTTTTAAATTTTCCTTTTTTTTCATAAAATGTTGTTAATTTTTCATTTAACAAGCATGCATTTTCTGTCCCTCCCAACCCCCCACTTCCTTAATTTAGAAGAAAAAAGAAAAATAAAGTTCTTACAACAAATATGCATAGTCAAACAAAATAAATTCTCTCATTGTTCAATTCCAAAAATACATTAACTTTTTACCTCTTTGGGTAACATTCTTTTCCCCTCCTTTTTTCATTTTTCTGTTATTTTCATTTTATCTCTATTTTATGTAAGCAAGAGAACATTCTATATCATGAGTCCTCTGCATTCCTGGTGTCATTAAATTGTTGAGAATTCTTAAACTTTTCAAAGTAATTTGCCTTTACAATATTGTTGTTATCTTGTTCTCCTGGCTCTGCTCAATCCATTCTGCATCAATTCATACAAGGCTTTCCTTTTCTCTGAACCCACCCCTTCCATTATTTTTTAAAAACCCTTTTCTTCTGTCTTAGAATCTGTACTGATAAGAAGTAATGGTTCTAAGGCTGAAGAGTGGTCAGAGCTAGACAATGGGAGTTAAGTGACTTGCCCAGGGTCACAGAGATAGGGAGTGTCTGAGCCCAAATTTGAACTCAGGTCATCTCTACTCGAGGTCTGGTGCTCTATCTGCTATGTTACCTAGTTATTCCTCTTCCATTATTATCATTATTATGATTAAAACTCTTATCTTCCATTTTAGATTTGATATTAAGCATCAGTTCCAAAGCAGAAGGTCAGTAAGGGCTAGGCAATCACAGTTAAGTGACTTGCCTAGGGTCACACAGCTAAGAAGGGTCTCAGGCCAGATTTGAACCCAGGAAGATGATCCTTCCTGATTCAGACCCAGCGCTCCATCCCCTGTACCACCTAGCTGCCTCTCTCATTCATTAGTTTCCTTTATCCAACTGAACAAATACTTATTTAGTCCCTATTTTTACTTATAATTATCACCCTTGCTCTCCATGTTGAGGATACAAAGCAGAAAAATGACAAAGAGATTATGTTCTAATAAGGAAAATAAAGCATGTGCATCAATAAGTACAGTCCAGTCTAGAATATGCTTAAAGAACAGAATGTCTGAAGAGATTTGGAGAAGGAGAGCTCAGTTTGAGCTGAGAGCAATCAAGGTAGACTTCATGGAGGAGGTAGACTCTGGGCTGCATTTTGAGGGAGGAAAAGTTCAAAAGGCAAGGGAGGATAAAGTGTAGGAAATCCATTCCAAGCATATGAGTCATTGCATGTTAAGGTGCACTGATAGAAGACAGGAGAAGTGCAGCAGGAGAAGACTGGGAAGCAGTGAATCAAATTGTATGGAACGTTGATTGTGTGTGAGGTTGAATAGTGAGCAATAAGGCTTGAGAGTTAGGTCGGGGACAGATTGTGATGAGCCTTGAATGCCACGCTAAACATTTTTAATTTATCATAAAATCCATAGGGACCTTCTGAAGGTTGTTTTGTTTGTTGATTTTATCAGGGGAATGACATGATCCAAACTATATGGGTAATTGTTAAAAGGTTCATCAGAGAAATGAGAACCTGAAGGTGAAGAGACCTTTGGGGATGCTACTGAAATAGTCCAAGGGAGAGATAATGAAGGTCTAGCCTGGGGTGGTGGCACTAACAATGAATAGGAGACTGTGAGAGACACTGAGAATGTAGGACCTCCAGAATTTGGCAAATGATTGGATATAGAAATGTGGAGGAGAGGAAAGAGTCAGAAATGACTGAGGAATCATAGGATTTCTGATTTAGGAAGAAATCTAATCCAACCCGTAATTTTACCTTTTATGACATGCCTGGCAGATCCAGCCTCTGCCTGAAGATCTTCAGTGAGGGAGAACCCACTTCTCCTGTAAGCAGCCCATTTCACTTTTTATATAGCTCTAATTGTTCGGAAATTTTTCTACTTGCATTGCCTCTAGTTGAATATTGTGAGAAAGGCAGTATCCTAAGATTCAGCACGTTCCAGATCTCCTATAAGCATCCACTGCCAAGAATTGTGTTCTTTGGGACCAAGCAGAACAGTTACAATCCCTCTTTCACACAATGGACCTTAAACCACTTGAGAACCTTAAGTTCTTAGGTAAAACACAAGAGAACCATCATGTCCCAGGTGAAGGGAATAGGGCAGGGGAGCTGGAAGGACACCTACATGAAAATGTCAAGGAGGTTGGTAAGAGAATTGAAGGTTGGAGTTCAGGGAAGAGTTGTAGGACTTGGATGGTCTCACACACACACACACACACACACACACACACACACACACAAACAAACAAACAACTCTGGAAAGACATACATGAACTGATGCAAAGTGAAGCGAGCAGAACCAAGAGGACATTGTACACAGTATCAAATTATTGTAATAATGATCAACTCTGAATATATTACCTTTTATCAGCAATGCAAGGATCCAGGATAATTCTAAGAGAATACAGATTGAAGCAAACCACTTTTTACTTTATTTCCTTCATGAGTTTTTTTCTTGTATCAGTGACATGTCTTCTCTCACAACATGATGAACATTGAACTATGTATTACATGATAGCACATGTATAACCTATATTATCTGCTGGTTTGGGGGAGGTGAACGGTTGGGAGGAAGGGAGGAGAGAAGATGGATCAAGTGATTATTAAAACAGTATCTGCATATAATTGGAAAAACAGATTTTTAAAGAGTTGTAGGATTATAGGAAACAGTGTTGGATTTCAAGTCAAAATAACTGAGTTCAAATCCTCCCTCAGCCACCTATACAATTTTAAGTAAATCAACTCACCTCTGTAATAAGGAGATAAAGAGGATGGTACTCCTACTGCACTACACCTCTTGATCTGTTTCCTCATTTGTAAAATGAAAGGGTTGAGCTAGATGGTTCCTGACTTCCCTCTGAGCTTTAGATCAATGATCTTAGGATCCATGAAGCCTTTCCATGAATACCTGCCTCAGCTGCTAGCATCCTTCTTCCCCAACCTACCTTGTATTTGTTTTGTATAGATTCTCTCTATATTTACATCTGTTCATGTTGTCTACCCTTGAAGACAGGTACTATTTCACTTTGAATTTGTATCTTGATGCTTAGCACAGTGCCTGGCAGATGCTGAATGAATTCTTGTTAATTGATTGATCCCTATGAGGAAGATGAGGCTGGGATAAATATGTCCATTTTATAGTCAAGGAAATTGAGATCCAGAAAAAGACATTGCTTTGCCTAGGTTCTCAGAGACAGAGACAGAGTCATGATGGGAATTCAAGCCCTCTGTTTGAGAACACAGTATAGATATGAATGATTATGTGCCCTCAAACCATATATATGTGCATGGATGCCCAAGATTAATTGGCAATTACTCCATTTCTTCTAACCATCTGGGACCAGGTACAGGACTGATTGGAGGTACATGAAATAAGTGAAATAATCTTTAATACTCCCTCTGCTACTACCCCCTTGTTTTCTTCTGGGCTCTACAGTTCTCAATCTAGCTCTTGGCTATAATCCAAATTCTGGCATAGTGGATGGAATATTGGATTGGACTCTGCAAAAACTAAATAGGTTTTATCCTATCCCATATATGCTTACTAGATGAGGCCCTGAGCAAGTGACTTAGCTTCTCTGAGTCTCAATTTCATCATCTTTTAAATGGAAATAATAATAATCTATTACAGGGTGGATGTCAAGTTCAAATTGAGATAACATATGTAAAAGATTCTTCTTGTTGTTATCCATTAGGAATAACTCCCTTCCCCCTGCTTTATACGTAAGACTGGCTATGCCTGTTATCACAACTTCCCAATGATGTAAAAAAATCATTAGTATCACCATCACCAATAGCACATGATCAAATGGATAAAATGCTGGGCTTGAGGATGGAAAAGCTGGTTTTGTTACCTTCCTCTGCTATGGGAACCTGAACAAATCACTTTTCATCTCTGAGCTTCAGTTTCCTTCTCTCTAAAATGGGTACAACAATCCTGGAGAGTTCATAGGACTAATCTACTGAGATAAAGGATATAAGGTGCTATATTGATGTAAGTTGTGATTATCTTTTTTAATTTTTCTTTTTTATTACTATGAATTTTATAAGCATTAACAAACATGAAAATCTCTACATTCAAAGACAGAAAGAGGGCCATATATGAAATTGTGAATGGCTGTTACATATAACTTTAAACATATACATTTCAAATTTAACATGGTAGTTTCAACATTGCTTTGCTTGTCTGGGTCCCATTTTGCATTTTTTTTTTGCTTTCTTATTTGTATTTTAAGTGGTTCAGCAGTATTCTTTTCTTCCTTTTTGATTATCTTAATAATAGTGTATAAAATATGGGGAGGGGGTTGGGGTGGCGTGGAGAGTAAGAACATGAATCATGTAACTATAAAAAAATTTTCTAAAAAATAAAATTTAAAAATAAAAATAAAATAAGTGTATAATACACTCTGATTTGAACAGTGCCCCCATGTACCCATCCTCTTCCTCCCTTGCTCTTATAACTTCCCTATTCTGCATCCCATTTTCTCAGGACCCTACTTCATCTTCTTTCAGAGTATATTCGCTGGTATTTACTATATGCATTAATGGGTTTCCATAACTTAATATCTCAAAAATAATCATAATAATAATAGCTCACATTTCTGCAATATGTTAAGGTATACAAAGTACTCTCATCACAGCCCAAGGCCAGCTCATTGCCTGAAATGAGGTTGCAAAGTTCCCCAAGTCAATCTTTATCCAAAAGCAGAGTAGATGCGAGATGAATGAGGAGCTCTGAAAAGTCTTTCCCTTCCTCCATTTGCTCCATGCTAGAAGATATTTTCCCAGACTTTGGGCCACAGTACATGAAATTCCACCATAATTGCTCCCTGGAGCATCCCTGTAATAGATCAGATCTAAGGCAAGAAAGGAAATCTTTTTGAACATTCCTTCTCCCTTGGCACACTATAATGGCAAGAGCACTGGATTAGAGATAAGGGCGCCTGGGTTCAAGTTTTGGCTCTAACACTTACTAGCTATGTAAATTCAAGGGAGACATGTCTCCTCTCTGAGCTTTGGCTTCTCCTCTTCTTTCTAATGAAGGTAATACTGTTTGCACCATTTCTCTCTCAGGACTGTCTATAAGTTAATTTATCAAAATGGGAATTCCTTTTCCTTTTTCTTTCATGTGCCTTCCAGCACCCTTTTCCTGCCAGAATATTACAATGAGAACAAGAACTCTACGATTCCACTATTACCTGAGTGTGTTTTCATTTCATTTCATTCATCCAACAACCACATATTAAGCAACAACTATGTATGAGATGCTGTGTTGGGCACTGCATAAGACACAAAGATAATTAAGACATAGACTCTGCCCAAATGGACCTGACAGGTTAGTAGATCTGATAAGGGAATAGCCCATTCCCTCTCTCAAAAAGCAGTGTTTCCTTTCACTGGGTGTTACTTTAAGAAGAGGCTGAATAAATACTCAATCAGGCATAAAGACAGCAAACACGTCTGAGTCAGCCTTACTTGGAAGAAGAGATGGCATGAGAGACATCCTATTCAGATATGAACTGGGTCAGATCCCTCTCAAATCCCATTCTGGTTTGAATTTTTTATTCTATGACAAGCTCAATGTAATAAAAAGCTCACTTATCTTGGTATCACGATTTCTGGATTTGAGTCTCAGTCCTGACACCTACTATTTATATAATCCTGGGAAAGTCAATTCCTCTCTCAAGACCTCAGTCTCCTCATCTATGAAATGGGGGAAAATGAAACATGCACAACCTCCCTCATAGAGCCATGAAAGAAGAATATCCTGTGAATCACTGAACACCAGAAAATGTTAGCTATTGTTCTGATCATCTCAAACTACTTGAATTTTAAAAGCACACCCAAGATGGAAAGGGCCAAAAGAGAGAAACTCTAATGGTGAAATTTCAGTCTTAGTTGCACCTGGATGTGTGAGGTGGCTTGGGTGAGGGAAAGTCTCTTTAGGGCCTCTCATACCAAACCTAATAGATAAACCATTAGTAAATCTGTGGATTAGGTTGGCAACTTTTTCATATCTTCTTCTCTCTGGGGTTAAAAATCATTATCAGCAGTACAAAGTCACCCCATATAGACTACCTCCAGTATATACCACATAGAGCCTAGCCCCAAAAGAAGGTCCAAAGTGGGCTAGTAAGGACACAAAAATGAACAAACCCAACAAAACACAGATGATTTTTAAAATATGAAGTCAGGGATGCCTAAGACACAAACCCAGGAGAAGGGAATACTTCCACATCACCTACAAGCAAAGCCTCAAAGAAAACCATAGATCTGTCACAAACTCTACTAGAATTTCTGGTAGAAATACATTCATATAAATGAATGAGATGCCTAAAGAAAAGAAAGAGAAAGAAAATGAAAACTCAAGAGGAAATAATTAGAAAAAATAAACATCTTAGTATAAGGAAGTACAAACTGTTTTTCAAGTAACATTCTCCTTGAAAATTGATTGGACCAAATAGAGATCAATGATTCCATGACATTAAAATGATGTTCTGAATCAAATAGGATGAAATTTAATAGATGTTGAGGGAAAATCCTATACTTGGCTCAAAAAAATCAATGGCACAAATATAAAATAAGGAAATCACAGCCAAAAAATAGTTTCTATAAAATGACCTGAAGGTTTAATGGACTACAGCTCAATGTGAGTTAGCAAAACAACATAGCACACCAAAACACTAATTAAATCCTTGTGGGGATGTCATACAAAAGAAGTATTAGATTTGTTCAGACTGATCTTCAGTAGCAGACCAGGATATACTGCTTGCTTTCTTGCCAGATACAAGGAATTACAAGATTACAATTGTATCTTGCCAGATACAAACAAACACACAAGTTTGTAAAGATTACAAATCCAGTTTTCTTGACTCTGAATCCAGTGCTCTTGACTCAGAAATGGTAGCAAAGCAGATTTCAGCATGAGATGAGGATAAATTTCCTAAACAATAAAAGATGCCAAAAGTTGAAATGGATTGGTTCAGGAGGCTGTGAATTCAGGAGGTGCTTTAAGCAAAGGCTGGATGATTTCTTGTCCAGAATGTTATAGGAATGATTCATACTAGAATACCGGCAGAAAAAAGGAGAAAAAAGAAGAGTGGGGGAAGAAGAGAAGTAGAAGAGATAGAGAAGAAAATAATCTCTCAATGTATTCCCAGTCTTCAGCTTAATCATCCTTTATTTTGCTACCCAATTATTCTCCCATTCCATTACCCCAGATTTTCTTTCCTGCAGGTGGTAGAAATTATGGTAGCCTAGGGAGGCTGTAATCAGGAAAACCCTGATGGGTCTCAAAGAGAGTTAGTCCCTTTACCTATCATTTCAAAACACTTACCTGCCATTCCTGAGGAGGGGTAGAGGAGAAATTAAATCACTGCATGGACCTGTATCCCGAATCCAAGTTCAGCTCCTCTGGTCTTGATGAACCTGGTGTCTTGACCCTGAAAGTACTCCACATCTGACTCTATTGTTATAGAATACTTAAAGTGGCAGGAACTAAAGGTCAACTAAAAAGTCAACAAGTCCAGCCCTTGTCAGAAGAAGAAAGAGGCCAAGAGAAAGGGAAGGTACTTGCCCAAGGTCATACAGTATGTTGAGAACAGAAGTCAGGACAATTGGGACTTCTGCCTAACGACCCAGGGCTATTTCCCCTATGCTGCCACAGGGAGTCATAATCAATCTGTAACTGCAGCTCATCCCTGCCTTTGATTTTCTGTCCAAATGCCTGCACAGTGAGCTGCTGATCCGCTCGAATGAAGCCTTCTGGCACTGGGCACCCCCCAGAAGTTTTTGTGCTTTGCTTTGCTTTCTGCAGTGTGTTCCTCATATAAGGCTGATTACAACCCTCCTCCTCCCTGAACTTGTCTTAAGCCTCAGGAGAGAATAAATGATCCAGAGAAATGAACTCCAAGGGCTCAATATTCTTCTAGTAGCTAATGATGGGAACATTGGTGGGAAGGAGGGGGAAGGAGGGACAGGAAGTCTGGAACTGTCTTTCAGCACCACGAACAGCTCTATCCAATGAAGGAGGAGAGCAGGCAACTTCTTCCCAGTAATAGAGGGAAGAGTGGGCTTAACCAAGAAAACTGCCCAGGATGTAAGATTACATTATAATAAATGTCTCAGGGTTGAAAGGGACACCAGAGGTTTTCTAATCCAACCTGCGCTTGAACAGAAACCAGCTAGGCAACATCCCTGACAAGCAGTCATCCTGCCTCTGCTAAAAGATCTCTAGTAACTGGCAACTCACAGCCTCCTGAAGCAGTCCATTCCAATTTTGGGCAACTTTCATTGTTAAGAATTTAATTTATAGGGGGCAGCTGGGTGGCTCAGTGGATTGCGAACCAGGCCTAGAGATGGGAGGTCCTAGGTTCAAATCTGGCCTCAGACACTTCCTAGCTGTGTGACCCTGGGCAAGTCACTTCACCCCCATTGCCTAGCTCTTACCACTCTTCTGCCTTGTAGCCAATACAAATGGAAAGTAAGGGTTTTTTAAAAGAATTTAATTTATATCAAGTTGGAAATATAGTCAAGAGCATTGGACTTGGATTAAGCAGAAATGGATTTGAAACCCAACTCTGATCTTTACTAATCTGCATGGTAATCACTGGGGCACACCCCTACCCCCATTCTGAGTCTTAGGTTCTCCATCTGAATATAGGATAGTAGATGAGATGATCTTTTATTCCTTGAAGAAAAGCAGGCAGCAAATCCTGTTCTGCCTACTGAAAGTCAATGAGAATAAATCTAATATTTTTTCCTGAACATTTCATTTTTTAACATTCTTTTTTTACACGTTGATTTCCAAATTCTCTCTCTCCCATCTTTCTCTCATCCATTGAAAAGGCAAGTCACATATTATGGCTATACATGTGAAGTCTTATAAAACATATTTCCATATCTAATATCTGTTCTACATGACATTCTTCCAAGGATGGAATTAGTGTTTGGGTGTGCCATGTCACTGAGCTTGTAACCTACTAAAGTCTCTTGGTCATTACACATAAACCATTGTTTAGATCTGGATTCCTTATCTTGTACCTGTACCATTGATTTTTTGAGCCCAAGAACAGGATTTTATATTTATATCTACAAAATTTCATACTAATAGATGCATCCTGTTATTCTAACCTATGAAGATCTTTTTGCATATCAATTCTTAATGTCATGGTGTGACAGAATTTATCTTGGCTTGAAGGGTAATAAGACTAAGAAATGGGAAGAATAGGGAAAACTGGGAAGAAAGAATGAGATGGGAAGAAAAGAAAAATATGAGCAAAATCTGGAGTTGAAATGTATGAGGCATGTTTTCAGAGGAAGCAAGGAGAACCATATGGCAAGAGAAGACTGAGTGGATGGATTTACCAAGAATATGGCATACTATGGTAGACTTTTGTCCTTACTTTTTTAAAAATTTGTTTAAACCTTTATTTTCTGTCTTTGTATGAGTTCTAAGACAGAAGTGTGACAAAGTCTAAACAATCAGGGTTAAGTGCCTTACTTAACACCGATAGGAAGTGTCTGAATCTATAATTGAATCCAGGGCCTCTATCCACTGTCTTACCTAGCTTCCTCCTTATGTTTTTTTTTAACATTTATTAATATTCATTTTTAACATGGTTACATGATTCATGCTCCTCCTTTCCCCTTCACCCCCCCCCTGCACTCCTCCCACCCATGGCCGATGCGCATTTCCACTAGTTTTGTCATGTGTCCTTGATCAAGACCAATTTCCAAATTGTTGGTAGTTGCATTGGTGTGGTAGTTTCGAGTCCACATCCTCAATCATGCCCACCCGGACCCATGCGTTCAAGCAGTTGTTTTTCTTATATGTTTCCTCTCCTGCAGTCCTTCCTCTGAATGTGGGTAGCTTCTTTATCATAAATCCCTCAGAATTGTCCTGGGTCATTGTATTGCTGCTGGTACAGAGGTCCATTGCATTCGATTTTACCACAGTATATCAGTCTCTGTGTACAATGTTCTTCTGGCTCTGCTCCTTTCACTCTGCATC
>NC_058132.1:99177546-99191790 GCF_016433145.1 Gracilinanus agilis
AAACCCTTACCTTATGTCTTAGAATCAACACTGTGTATTAGTTCCAAGACAGAAGAATGGTAAGGGCTAGGCAATGGGAGTTAAGGGACTTGCCCAGGGTCATACAGTTGGGAAATGTCGGAGGCCAGATTTCAACCCAGGACCTCCCTTTGCTTGGCCTGGCTCTATCCACTGAGCCACTTAGCTTCCCCACTTTTCTAAAGATTTTCAGGCAGAACGTGGGTGACTACTTATCAGGTATTGTGAAAGAGGGGATTCTTGTTCTGATGTGGGTTAGACTAATTAAATTTCTGAGGTCCCTTTTAATACCGAGATTTGGTGATTTCATGGACAATGCTCTAATGTTTGAAAGGGCTCTTCGAGCAGACTGTGGAAGACCTCAATGTCAGGCTAAGGAGCTATATGGTTCTGTATTTGAAAGAAACGGTACTTAGCTATATTTCCCCTGGCATTTTATTTTCCAGATCCTTGAACTCATATCCTTTGAAATGCCTTAAATTCACTGAAAGGTTACACAACAAACCAAGAATCCAGACTTTCAGAGTTATGGGAACCACTGTTGAATATGGTAAAGATTCTTTGGAGAAGTAAGAAGTAGGTTCAAAGTCCTTTTACAGTTGTCTACATGACCTTGGGAAAGTCACAACCATCCTAAGCTTCATTTTCTCATCTGTAAAGTGAAGAAGTTGAATCAGATGGTCTCTGAGATCTCTTCCTGCCCTACATCTAGGATTCTATAAGCCTTCAGAGGTCTTTCTACTTCAATTCAATCGAATAAACATTTACTGAGTACCATCACTGTTCAGGGCCCTCTGCACACACTAGTGATATGAAAATATAATCTGTACCTCAGAAGCTTACAACAACTAATTGTGAAGAGGAAGGAAATAAAATGTACACAAATAATTGCAGAGTGCTGGTGGCAGAGATTCGTTATGTCAATGAAATTGTAGGTCTTTTCCGAGAACACAAGCCAGGTGGTGGTGATGGTGATAAATCATTATTATTTTTAATAACCCTTCATGTTTGCACAGAGTTTAATAATTTACAAAATCCTTTAATAACCATGATCTTATTTGGATCCTCATAAGAAAGGAAGGAGGGAAGGCAAGTATTATCCTCATTTTAAAGATAAGGAAACAGGGTCTGAGAAGTAGTGACTTGTTCAAGGTCTCATGGCAAGTCTGTGGCAGAGCTTTTACTCAATTCAGATCTCCTGGCTTCTTTGTTGTTTTTCAGTTGTCTCAGTCACATCTGACTCTTCATGACCCCATTTGGGGTTTTCTTGGTGAAGATACTGGAGTGGTTAGCTATTTCCTTCTCTAGCTCATTTTACAGATGAGAAAACTGAGGCAGGCAGGGTTAAGTGTCTTGCCTAGGGTCACACAAGGCCAGATTTGAATTCAGGAAGTTTTCTTGAACTGTTCTTTTCTTAATGATGGTTCTCCAGGAAGAAGAGAACAGAGGCAGACAATGAGAAAAAAAGATGATGTAGAAACAAAAGAAAGCAATAAAAACAATGTAATTAATTAGCAAATTAAAATAATTTGTAAAAATAATATTTTTATTTTAACTTATTATTTATTATTATTTGTATATTGAATTTAAAAATAAATATTTTTAAAAGTAAAAGAGTAACTGTTTTCAAACAAACTAAATAATGAAACTTAACAGTTTTGGTTATGATCTTTTACAGTCTTATATCTGAGGATCTCAGTGCTTTTCTTCTTTTTTGCTGTTTCAAAAAAAAAAAGTTAAACCCTTACCTTCCATCTTAGAATTAATACTGTGTATTGATTACAAAGCAGAAGAGGAGTAAGGGCTAGGCAATGGGAGTTAAGTGACTTGCCCAGGGTCACACAGCTGGGAAATGTCTGAGGTCAGATTTGAACCCAGGACCTCCTGTCTCTGAGTCTGGCTCTCAATCCATTAAACCACCTAGTTGTCCCCTAAATTACCAAATTTAAAAAAAATTTTAAGGAAAAAGAAATGTGAATATTACTGAGATTGTTCTTCCAACGGTTCATCTAATCTGCCTCCCTTGACTTTCCCCGGCATTCCTAGTTTTTCCCTCTGGGCCAAAAGCTGGGTGGGAGGGAATCTCTCTTTAGCAATTAGAAATGGGGGCTGGAAAGGAGGAAATATGAGGGAAGAACAGAAACCGATCTAATTCACTCTATCGCTCAAGGTTGTTATTCCCGACCCCTTCCAGCAGAGGTCGCCCCATCTCCACTAACTTCTCTCCGACATTGGACCAAAAAAGGATGCTGAGGGGAAAAGATCTTTGCAACCTACGGATAAGAGATTGTACCAAGGAGAGAAGATGGCCTCGGCTTTGACTGTCTAAAGCCCAAAGGAATACAAAGGGGATTTGCAATGTATCCCTAAACTAGGACAGCATTTTGGAGACCCAAATAAACTATTAAAACATCAGCCTTCCAATCCAATCCAATAACCTTTTGTTAAGCACATACTGTGCTAGACATTATGCTGAGCGCTAGGGATACAATGAATAAAAAGAAACTCTCTGCCCTCACGTTGCTTAGAGTCTGATGGGGTCTGACAATGCCCAAAAGGAGGCAGGAAACCATAGGGCAGGGGATACCAAGGGGTACCCAGAAAAGGGGCATCTTGTTCCATGGAGTTGAAATCAGAAGAGCAACAAACGCAAAGTGGGGTGAGCTGAGAGTCCAGTTTCTGCCTTGTATAAAGGAGAGCTTTTGGGAGAAGTTGGATCATCTATTTAGAGCTGGAAGGGACCTTATAGGGCATCTCCATGAACTCCCTCAATTTATAGATAAAAAAACTAAGGATTGGGGTTGGGGAGCTAGGGGGCTCAGTGCATTGAAAGTCAGGCTTGCAGATGGGAGATCCTGGGTTCAAATCTGCCCTCTGACACTTCCTAGCTGTGTGACCCTGAGCAAGTCTCTTAATCCCCATTGCCTCGCCCTTATTGCTCTTCTGCCACCACACAATACGATGTCTTAATTCCAGGACAAAAGGTAAGGGTTTAAAAAAAACCAGCTAAGGATCAAAGAGTTCAGATGAGTTGCCCAAAGTCACACAGGTAGTGAACAGCAGAGTTGGGACGCAAACCCAAGTCCTCTAACTCTGAATCAGGACTTCTTTCCACTGCGTTGTTCTGGGACCTTAGAACATATATTGTCAGAGCTAGAGAGAGAACCTAGAACATAGCGTCAGAACTGGGAGACACCTAAGAGATTATTATCTAGTTCTATCCCCTTCATTTTGTCCAGTAGGAGAATATAGCCCAGCTACTAATCCAAGATGGACTTTGCTCCAACATTCTAGGTTCTAAGCTCCTATAATTATATAAAACAGACTCCTTCAAATGCCAATATGTTTTTTTTTTAATGTCAAATCCTTTTCATTAAAACTTTGGTGTTGGTGTTCAGTCATGTCTGATTGTTCATGACTCTGGACCATAGCATAAATGCTAATACTGTCCGTGGATTTTTCTTGGCAAAGGTACTGGAATGTTCTGTCATTTCCTTCTTGAGTGGGTTAGGGCAAACAGAATTTAAGAGCTAAGGTCATACAGCTAGTAAGTGTCTGAGGCTGGATTTGAACTCGAGTCTTCTGACTAACCTGGAACTCTATCCACTGAACTGCCTAGCTGTCTACAGAAATAAATAGTAATACTGATAAAAAGTAAAGTGAAAGTAAAATTTTTAATTTTTTTTTCTATTGTTACTTACTCATTCTTATGGTGCTTAAGGTTTCCGAAGCTTTCTAAAGAGGTAATAATCCCATGAGACTATTGTGCACCTGTTTTACAGAAGGAAAAACAACTTAGTCCCAAAGAGATGAATTGACTTATCCAGGTAGTTAGTAAGGGTCAATTAGAGCTAGAGCCTAAGTCTCTTTTTCCCATTGTGCTAAGCTTTTGCTATTTCCCTAGGTGGTATGAGAATTTATTTTATCTGGTATTATTCCTATAAATTAATATAATATATAATATAATAATAATATCCTATGCATGTATTATTATGCATTCCTCTGTCTGGGATCTGGGTCAGAGATATCATCTAATCTATTACTTTTTGCATTTTCTTTGTCTTTTGGAATCCCAGGGAATGCCTGCTTTTTTTTGAACAAAATATGTTCAATCATTAAAGTGGACAAGAGTTCTTTTCCTGTATACATGATGTAGGTATGGGGAAGGATGGAGAGATGGGTGGTCCATCTCTTGAGTAGCCCTCACCAATTAAAGATGTCTTGGGGTGGTCAAGGAATGAATTCCTAAAAATCTACTTATTAGACTACTTACCCCAGTGAGGGTTGACTTTGCTCATGAGAGGCAGCCATAGAGACCTATGTCACTTTATTGGTTATGATGCTGGCCTAACCAATAAACCTGATATAGTCCATAAACTTATATTCTTGCTCAAAAATCAGTCTTTCAAGATACTTTTAATCATTACAGTTTAATAGACACCGATCTATTGGCCTTTGTTCAGCATATACACCAAGAATGACTTAAGCTTTTTATTTTTGATAACTCAGTACCATCCTGATTGACATGAATGCCAGTTGGACTATCAGTCTGTCCATAAACATTTATTAAGTGCCTATTATGTGCCTGGCACTGTGCTAAGCACTGGGGACTCAAATACTAAAGGGAAAAATAGTCCCTGTCCTTGAGAAACTTACAATCTAATGGGGGGGACAATGCAGAAAAGGAAGATGAAAGGATGGGGCTAAGGGCAGGGAAGGTACCGTGGGGAGAGCCAGATGAAGTATAAGTAGATGAGAAAATGGGTTTTGTGGGCTGTATAGGCATAGTGATAAAGTGAGGACCTTGAGGGTTCCTGTAATACATGGCCATATTTGCTTCTACACTGAATGGTCCTAGATAGGTTTTTTTTCCATCCATTTGTTAATTTACTTTTTATTTTTACTTTTTTTTAAATTTACTAGGAACCTGTGCTGGGCTCTGTAGAGATATGCAAAGAGGAATGAGGCAGAGCTCTTGCTCTCACGGAGCTCTAGTAGGACAAATGCTATATAGATCACCTAAATATGGGGTAGAAGGGAAGGGGATCTTTCTAATAATTCGAATTGTTCCTCAATGGAATTGGTTGCCCATAAAAATAGTGTATCCCCTTGCCCTAGAGCCTCTCATATGGCAAGATCATGATGCCCTTCGCCATCCTGGTCACCATCTTCTAGACACTTATCAATGTTCTTCCTGAACTAGTCCCCAAAATTGAAGTCAATACTTCAAATATGTTTTGATACATTTAAGGCTATTTCCTAGGAGCAGATATGGGGCCTCTAGACTCTGATGCAGGCAAGGATTGTGTTAGCTTTTTTTTTTTAAACTTATCCCACTATCTCAGCACTTACATAGTATCCCAGCCTGTTACATAGTAGGTGCTTAATAAATATTTAATGATTGACTAACTGGTTGCCATCTCAGATTGTTAATTTATATTATTCTTGCAGTCCATAAAACTCCCAGATCACTTTGAGAACAATTGCTGTTAAGTTATGCCTTCCCTGCTTTTGACTAGGAAAACTGATCCTTTTTTTAAGCCCAAAGTAAAACCTTACCTTAATTTCTTTTGAGTTTTATCTTGCTAGCTTTCTCCTAATATTCCAATTTATCAATAATTTTGGATTCTAATTGTTGTCTCACATGCTGGTTATCCTTCCCAATTTTGCACCCTCTGCAAATTTGCCAAGTATGCCACTATTCCTCTACATTATTGATTAAGTTGTTGAATAAGTCATTGTTTAAGAAAATGTTTCACTCAGATGGCTAAGAATAGATGCCTGGGACACTGTCCTAAAGACTTCCTTTTTAGCTGATGGTGAACCATTAATGACCAGTCTTTGGGTTCAAATTCACCCAGCCCATATTAATATTTAACTTATATCTCTCTGTCATGTTTCGAAGGGGAAAGGAACCTCATCAAATGTTCTGCTAAAAAAAACTAAGGTAAATTCTATTTATAGTATTTTCCTTCTCTAGCACTCTGACAATTCCATCGAAAAAGGAAACGGAGTCTGGCATGACCTAGTCTTGAGGAAACTTCTTTGAGATCCCTGCTTCTCTTTCTAGATGTTCATTAATTCTTATAAAACTATTACTAAAATTGTATCGTGAATGAATATCAAGACCACTGGCCTCTGGTTGGCAGATTCTATTCTTTCCCCTTTTTGAAAAGTGATACTGGGGCAACTGGACGGCTCAGCGGATAGAGCTCTAGGCCTGGAGTCAGGATTCAAATATGGCCTCAGACACTTTTTAGCAGTGTGACCCTGGTCAAGTCACTTAACCCCCATTTTCTGGTGTATAAATGGAGATTTTGAACCTTGGACTTCATCCCCCTAAATCCTTAGTTTTCCCAAAATCCCCTTTAATCTCTCCTGCATCTCCACGTTTATGTGGTCACATTATTGTTTTATATTTGGCTGTAACTCCTCCCTTTTTTTGGTGATTTGGAGCAAAGGAGGATGGGGAAGGGAGGTAACAGGACGCGGGTCTTTTAAAATGATTCTTAACATAGCACGTGGCTTCATTTTTCTAATGGCTACCAATAAATCTTTTAAAACCCTAATATTTCAAAATCTATCCTTTTATATCCATTTTATTTCTTACACTAGCTCTTAGCACTCTTCTGCCTTGGAACCAATATGCAGTAGCTTCTAAGATGGAAGGTAAAGGTTTGAAAATTTTTGACAGTTATTTCTGCCAGTCACATCTGCCCATTCTTTTAGCAACTTAGATGAATTGATTCGGGCTGGATGATTTTAACTGATCAAGGGAAGCTAGGTTTCCTTAATGATCTTGTGTATCAATTTCATTATTCATTTTGTTCTGTCTTTTCCAATCCAAAGATCACTCACCTTGACAGAGAAAGCAGAACCAAAATAAAAGAGTTGGTTTAGTTTCTCTCTACCACACTATGGTGATCCTATCTTCTAAGCCTTATGATTTCTACCCTTTTCTCCCAACATAGCTAGAAAAATCTCTTTTTACTGTCTTGAGATTTCCTAATCAGCTCCAGCTCATTAGGAACTTTATGGCTTATGACATCATTCTCACAGGGCAATGTCATGATTTTGTTTTTATTCTCCATCAGCTGCCCTTCTTTCCATCTTCTCTGTGTAGTGTTTTTTAATATATATATATATATGTGTATATATATATGTGTATATATATATATATTGACTTTCTAGGTCTCTATGCATCTTCATTGGTCTCTTTAGACAATTCTCCCATTTCCTTCTCATCATATTATTTCTCTTTGCAGAATTCCATTCTTGAGAGCTTTCCACCCTAGGCTGACTTCTCTCACAGAATTTTTGGCTATGGGATCTTCATTTAACTTTCCCTTAAACTCTTTGAAATTTGCTTTTAATGAATCAATCAAATGTTTATTAAGTCCCTACTATGTGGCAGGCACTGTGCTAGATACCCCAAAAAAGAGTTAAATAGTCTCAGGGGGCTTACAATCTTTTGGGGGGTGGGGAGACAACACTCAAAAGGAGGCAGAAAAAAAAGAGTGACTGGGGGTACCTGGTCCAGGGGCATCTTGATCAGGCAAAGCAGCGGATGTAGAGTGGAGAGAGCCAAAACGTCCAGTCTCTTCACTCTAAAAAGGAAGGCATTGGAAGGAGTTTGATACTCCAATCAGAAGGGAGAGGAAGTTCTAAAGGGCTAATGTCAGTCAAGTCTTGAGTTAGCAGCATGGTGATGAGATTAGAGAAGATAAACTTAACTTGGGAGGAGAATCTTGTTCTGTGGGGGTTGAGACCAGGTAAGCAGCAGATGCAGAGTGGAGTGAAATTTGGCAATATCTAGCAGGCTAGTTTGACTAGAACAAAAGTATATGAAGGAAAAAAGTGAAATAATACTGGGAAAGTGGGTAGCAGCTGGATTATGGAAATGTGCAAAATATCAGACTGAAATAACAACATAAAAATTAAGGCTGAAAGTGTTTGAGTGAGTGAATGTGTGTGTATGTGTATGTGTATGTGTGTGTGAGAGAGAGATATCTGTTATGATGTTCACTTTAGAAGATTGTGTATTAATATGGAATGGTGAGGGAAATTCAGAATGTTCCACAAAGCTACAGAATCTTCTCTGAGCCACTGAAAATTCAGAGAAGAATTCCAAGTGTTTTTCCAGAATTCAAAAGGTTTCATAAGGTTGAAGAAGGGTAGAAGAGAATTCAGAAGCTTCTAAAAGAATTCAGAAGAATCCAAAGGATGTGGAAGGCTTGCATGGGATGCTCTATGCTTTTCCCAGATTCAGAAGATTCCCAATGAATATGGAATGCTTGAAGAAAAGGAGGCAAAAGGTTTTCTGTGAATGGGGAAGGTTCTATGAGGATGTAAACAGCTTTGAGCTAAGTGAGCTCATCTGCGCTCCATATGGTATTTATTAAGTATGCATTTAACAGACCAACTAGTAATCTTTGGTGCAACATGTGTAAAATGGGAACAAATTAACATTTTTATGAGATCTGTAACTTCAACATTTCCTGACGTCTGTGTGTTTAAATTTGCAATCTTAACGCTGCAGTTTGGGAGGCAGGGTTTCTCTTTTTTTGAATTTAATCATCCTGATGATTATAGCACCCAATTTATACCCCAGACACACGCCAGATCTTGGGCTGGTTTGGGAGGAGCTGATCAGAATTCAGTGTGAGGGAGAAAGCCAATCCCAGCTTTATAAGGCATAAAAAGATAAACAGAGAAAAACAAATAATTCCCCTGAGGGTCAAGTCTGCACTGAAGTTGAGGAAGTTTCCAGCCAGGAATACAAAACATCACCAAGGCTTTAGAATTTCCATGGAGTCCTTTTTCAAAACAGTATGCTGGTGATTTTAATTCAAAACTTTTGTTCATTTGAGCCCACCAGCCTTTCCATAAAGCAGCCAAGAGAGAGGGCTGTGCCAGGTAGCAAAAAAAAAGAGTGCTGGATTTGGAGTCAGAAGGCTTAGGTTTAAGTTTTGGCTTTGACACTGATTTGCTGGGTGATTATAGGCAAATCAGTTTTCCTCCCTGGGCTTCAACTTCCTCCTCTTATCAATGGGGCAGACTGAACTAGATGGCCTCTAAGGACAGTTCTGGCATTCTTTGATTCTCAGACAGGTGTCTGTCAGAACTGAGTCTAGGGAAGACAGACCTGATATGAATGTGGAGATTTCAAAGCACTCAATGTCATGACGCTCGTTCCTCTGTAAAACACCTTTCTCCAAATGTCCAACAGGTTAACTCAATGGATTAGAGGCTAATGCTAAGGACAAGGTCACAGGTGTGACTCTCTGGGACAGCTCCTTTCCTCCTTCCTCTCTCACCAATCATCTCACCCTGTTCTTTCCATCATCCCTTCATACTTCTCAGTCCACTCCTCTTTATTCCCACAGCTACTTTCCTAATTCAGGATTATTGTAAGAGCCTCCTATAGGTTCTCTGCCTCCATCCTTTCCCATCCTAACATCCATTCTGTACACTCAATAAAATAGCCAATTGTTAAGTTAATATGTTAAGTGCCCACTGTGAGAGGTGAAAGGGTAAGAAGTCAAGGATGATGCTGTGTAGATGAAAATGCTCCATGAATGTGTCAACTTCAAGAAAAAAGGGACCACAAAGGAGCACAGAAGTTACCCTGCTAAGTGCCACACAAGCACAAAAGGTAAAATAGAACAAACCAATCCTATGGGGATTGATGAGATTCTGTACAAAGAGCGCAAAGACTTGATCATGTGTGAGACTCAAGGTCATGGCTGTTTAACATATGTCAAATGCAGGACTTCCTTGTACCACGCTTATATATATAACAAATATATAACATCGATTTTTCTGGCTCCCTTATCCTGGAAAGCGATTTCTTTGAGATCTAGTTTCTTTTTCTATTTTCTTTCATGATGTGGCAACTTAATGTAGTCCAGACTGTTAAATTGGGCTAGTGAGTAATTGTCATTGCAGGCTTATGGGACATGAATGGCTATAAGAACCTGTTGTGATGTATGAATTTTTTTCCTTCTTCCTAGAATTTTTTGTGATGTTTGATATTCTATATTTCACTCAGAGGTTTTTTTTTCCCCTTTGGATTCTTTGATGTTTTGATAATTGAATCATATGCCTTATGATTAGACCATGTATCCCTGTGTGATTCTTATATGCATCCTTGTATCCTTCTCAGGGGAGAATGTATTATTGTCCTCCTCAGGGGGTACTGTGTTATCGTTGTGAACTTTGATTTGAATTTGAGCCTAATTTGGAACAAGAGACTACCTGCCAGAATCCAGAAGGTGAACTTTTTAGAGAAAGTGCCACGAAGATGCCTGAAGAGAGCACACACTGCACTAAAAGATCCAGAGTGAACTTTGGGATGTGCTGAATTTGAACTATGGGGGGTTGAATGCATTTTATTTTCAACGTACCGTCTTATGCCAAAGGGGACTGCCCCCTAATTGGCTTTTTTTTGTTAATGCACCTAACATTGGTTTTTGTTCTCTTTCTTTTTATTTTTCTCTTATCCCCATATTATATTAATTTAGAAGCTGTAATATTGTATATACCTCTAGTTAAAGTTATAAGTTAGTTATGTTTCCATAATCCATTTGGGAGACTCATCTACCAAAGGATCACAGGGGGGAATGTGTAGATGGAAATTTGATGCACCTGAACTGCATTCTTTTAAGTTATATGCTTACTTTACGTCATGATGTTTGAGAGATAAATTTGGCTGAGACTCATGCTGCGGGACTCTTTTGAGGCTTTGCTTTGATAAAGTGTGGCAGGTGTGGGTCTCTGGCTCTGTGCTCTGCTCACTTGGCTGAAGGAATCCCTTTCTCTATCATTTTTGTTATTATTAAATCCTTTAAATTAAAAAATATCAGGAGTATTCATTCAATTTTATTCTCACAATGCCTTGATGGCAAGCTTAGATGGCTAGGAGAAAGTTGATATCCTCAACGGTAATGGTGAAATTAGGAAGAGGGGAAGGTTTGGGGGCAAAAGAGGATGAATTCCATTCTTGATATTTTAATTGTTATTAATTAAATATTAATATTTCATTATTGATATTAAGATATCATGGTTATCTTCCAAAAGTCAGGACTGGATCTATGGATCATAGATTCAGAAGAGGAAGGAACCTTATAAGCCATCTATTTCAAGACCTCCTCCCCACCTATTTTATAGGTAAGAAAATGGAAGGCTAGAATGAATAAGTGATTTATCCAAGGCCACACAGATATCAAGCAACAGAGTGAGAAGCCCATTTCCTCCAATGCCAAATCTAACTCCTTCTAAGGCAATACACTCTCTGTCACTCCTCATTCCAATAAAGTAGTGTGTATTTCCTAAACACTCCGGGTGTCCTTCCATCTTTATGGAATCACAGAATATCACAACTAGAAGGGAACTTAAAGACCACAAGTTTTTAAGTATAGAATACAGTACCTGAATTTTCACCTAACGACTGCATGTGTGAGTCAATCAGCAAAGGATCAGAGCATTAGAGGAAGACATTGAGGTCCAGAAAGGTCCCCAAAATTGCAAATGGTGGAAATATTGGGTTTACAAAAAAACAAAAAATAATATTACCTCTGCCCTCCTACAGAAAAAGGTACTGAAGGATAGCTGCTTCATGTACAAAAATAATTAGTATGAATAACTTTGATATTTCAAAAGATCTTGTTTCCTCCGTGCATATGCTCCCTTCACTGGTATCAGTTACAACTTTCTGAACCTTCTCATCCTCTGCTCTTCTTGTTGATGATGGCTTTCCACAAATCATGAGATTATACATTGGTAGTTAGATGGGACCCCAGAGATTAGGTGGTGTGGTAGCTATGTTGCAGGGCTTATAATCAGGGAATTTCATCTTCCTGAGTTCAAATCTGGCCTCAGAAACTTCCTAGCTGTGTGAACCTGGTCAAGTCACTTAATCCTTTTTGCCTCAGCTATAAAATAAGCTAGAGAAGGAAATACCAAACCACTCCAATATCTTTGCCAAGAAAACCCCAAATGGGTTTGGAAGAGTCGGACATGACTGAAAATGACTGAATAACAAGTTCTGGATTCTTTTTAACAGTTAAAGAAACTGGAGCCCATCAAGATGAAGTAATTTGCCCAATATCATACAGGGAGAATATGTAGTAAGTCAGAGATAGAATTAAGTACCTGTTATGGATTGGGTACTGGGCTAGGTGATGGAGATACAAAACCCAAAAAGAAATTTCAATGGAGGAGATAATCAGTGGTGAACTCAATTAGCAGATGTACAATATAGTGATGATAATGGTAGGAGAAAAGAGCAAAATTCAATCTCAAGGACCAGAAGAGAAATTAGGCTATGAGGATGTGGTCAGATTGAGTGGAAATTTTTTTTCTAGTAAGCCTAAAATGAAGGAAAGAGATTAAATTGCAATTAGATGGACGAGAGGTCAAAGGAAGACATTTATAGAATTGAAGAGGCTAGAGAACCAGTCTTTGAATACTCAAAAAGACCCAAAAGGCAATGGAGAAATGCCTAGGGGAAAGAGGATAATACTAAGAGAAATGGGAAAAGAGATAAAATGGGATAAATATATATTGCATAAAGAAGTGCATGGGGGGGGGGGGGAGGTGAGGAGAAGACCAATACAATGTAAGGGTGAAAGAGGTTGGAGACAATCTCCAAGAAAATTTTAATCATTACAGTGGGAAGGGTCAGAAAGGTTGAAAAGGAAAACCTCCAACTCCAAATTCAATCATCATCATCATCAACAACAACATCGCCAACACCATCAACATCATCATCAACAAGAGCATCATCAACACCATCATCATCAACATCACCAATGTCATCAACATCAATGCCATCATAAACATCAACATTAAACTCTGTCCATCTTTTCCTGCCCCAGGAAAGATTTTTGCTGTGTGGCCTAACCTAATAGCATACTATGCAGAGTACTGAATGAGAGCCAAAATACCTAAACTCTAGATATGAGTGCTACTATGTCTCTTTTGGGGGTAAAAAGAAAGTCTTCTTTTTTCTGTACTTGGTTTCCTCATTTATGTACGAGTGAAGCTTACCTGGACTCTGCATTAAGTTAGTTAATTAAATTAAAGAATAAACCAGGTGTAAACAAGAAAAAAAGAAATGCCTAGGGGACAGATGTTGGGGACTGCATGGTGCTCCAACCATGAACTCAGTCTCAGGGCTCCTGATTGTAGCCAGGTCTTTTTCTACTATAATAGTAATAGCCAATATTCATACAGTGCTTTAAGGTTTGAAAAATGCTTTCCATGTTTTATCTTATTTGATCCCCCTTAAGTTCTAATACCTGCTCACTGTTGATTCTGTCCCATTTATCCTTCTTAGAAGTTTTTTGTGCAAAGTAGTATGCATGTTGTCTCCTCCATTAGATTAAGAGGTCCTTGAGAGAAGAGGCCATGTTTTAACATTCTTCATATCTCTAGTTCTTAACACATAGTAGGTGCTTAATAAATGTTGACTGAATCATATCCCTATAGCAATCTATTAGTAGACCTATGATCATATAACCAATAAGTGTCTGTCAAGATTTAAACTCAGGTCTTCCAGACTCCAACTCTGCATCTTCTTTGCCGCTTAGCTGCCTCAATAATACTTTCATTTTGTAAGAAGGGCTTTAATAAGCTCACGTGAATCTCTACCATCTGGGACTGGAAGCCTCCCCCTCTGAATGACTGGTTCCTCTCAGAACCTCCATTTTATTTTCATTTTATATTGTTTTAATAACTCTTATGTTCTATCTTAGAACTGATATGAAGAATTGGTTCCAAAAGAAGAGTGGTAAAGCCTAGGCAATTGGGGTTAAGTGACTTGCTCAGAGGCACATAATTACAAAGTGTCTAAGGCAAGATTTGAACCCAGGAAGTCCTGTTTCCAGTTCTGACTTCCTATCCACCCTGCTATCTAGCTGCCCCTGGAACCCTCATTTTAAGAACAATGCCCTAGTTTGTCATTTCTCTGGATTTTACCATGCTACAGAAACTTGTTTACCCTGGATGTTCATTCTACCCAGGACTTCTCACTTTGGAAATACACATAACCCTTCAGCCTCTTCTTCTGACTGGCTGCTTCCTCCTTAGAGTCTCTATTTTAAGAAGGATGACCTGGCCGGTCATGCCTTCATTCCTTCCTAACAACACTCCTGACTCTCTCTCTCTCTCTCAATCTCTAATCTCTCTCTCTCTCTCTCTCTCATTCTCTCTCTCTCTCTCTCT
>NC_058132.1:99192181-99275525 GCF_016433145.1 Gracilinanus agilis
TTATAAGTTCCTTAAAAGCAGGGACTGTCTTTATTTATGCTTGTAGTTATATTCCTAGTGATTAAAGAAGTACCTGGAACATAGTAAATGTTTACTAAATGCTTGTTGACTTGATTCGGCCCTATAGAAACTATCTTGGGGAAAAACAAAGCTAAAAAACAATAACTAGAAATTGGGAACAAAGTTAGAATGAGCTCAAAAGCAGGTCTGAATTGCTGGTTAGTTCTTTTTAAAAAAAACACCTTTATCTTCTGTCTTAGAATTAATATTGTGTATTGCTTCCAAGGCAGAAGCCAATAAGGTCTAGACAATGGGGGGTTAAGTGACTTGCCCAGAGTCACACAGCTTGAAGTGTCTGAGGCCTGATTTGAACCCAGGACCTCTCATCTCTTGGACTGTGTCTAAATTCACTGAGCCACCTAGCTGCCCCCTCATCAATTCTTTATTTTTCTTTAGTAATTCCCTCAATTATATATAAAAACAACTTTAACATTCATTTTCTATTTTGTTTAATTTAAATTTCTTAATTTATTTGTTTCATCAAAATACCCAAGTTATCCATTCCCTCTCATCAGAGAATGCATCATTTGACAAAAAGATATTTACCATTCATTTTCCAACATTTTGAGTCCCAAATTTTCTCTCTCCTTTCTTCCTTTTTCTCCCCTCCTCCATGAGAGGATAAGCCATTTGATATAGGTTACAAATGTCCTATCATACAAAACACATTTCCATATTTGTCAAGTTGTGGAAGAAGACACATATTTTATTTAAAAAAAACATGAAGAAATTAAAATGAAAAAAGATTGCTTCAATCTGCATTCACATTCCATCATTTCTATTTCTAGAAATGGATAGCATTTTCATCATTAAGTCTTTTAGTTGTCTTAGATCATTGTATTGCTGATAATAGTTAAATCATTCGCAGTTGTTCATTGAATATTTTTGCTGTTACTGTGTGCAATGTTCCCCTGGTTCTGTTCATTTCACTCTACATCAGTTCATATACATCTTTGCAGGTTTTTCTGAAATCCTTCTGCTCATCATTTCTTATAGTGCAATCGTATTTAATTACAATCATGTACTGACTGGCATGTGTTCAGTGCTAGTAATTTCTCACCTTGGTATCCTTATAAAGGATCAGAGAATCTAGGAATTATAGTTCTGTAGACATAGTACTAGATTTGGAGTGAGGAAAAATCAAGGTTCAAATCCTATCTCTCAGGCAATCCTGGGTTCAGAGTAGGTTCTGGCATCCAGAAAAGGGATGAATCTGTAGAAGGGGGATTAAACTATGAGCATTAAAAAGACATGAAGGTAGGGACTACATTCTAAGTAGGGCAATGGTGGCATATGGCTGCCAGAAGAGCTAACACCATTTTGGATTTCTTTAAGAGGAACATGGCCTTCTAGACTAAGAAGTGACTGTCCTGCTGTTCTCTGCCCTGATCAGCATTGGAGCATTGCTTTCAGTCCTGGTTGCCCTAGTTCAGGAAGGATGTCAATAAACTGGAGTGTACCTGGGGGAAGAGTGAAGGTCTTTGAGCTCCTGCTTTGTGAGAATCAATTGAAGGAAACAGAGATGTTTTGCCTGGAGAAGAGAAGACTTGGGGGAAGATCTTCAAATATCTGAAGGGCTATTGTGGAAGAAGGGTGAGATCTGCTCTGGTTGGCCCTGAAAGAAAGAACTAAGAACAGTGAGTAAAAGTTATGGAGAGTCAGATTTTAGCTCAACATCAGCAAAAACTTCCTCCCAGCAGGAACTATCTAAAAAATGGAATAGTCTGCCTTGGGGGGAGAATGTCTCACTGGGAAATTTTCAAACAAAGGCTGAATGATCATTTGTCAACTAAGCTATAGAGGAGACTGGAGGGAGATGGGTGAGTAGTATTAGATCAGTTGTTTCATCCCAATTCTGAAATTTGGTAATTCAATGAGCAAAGGTCTCCACTGCAGCCCCCCCCCCAAATTTGGTGGTAACTGCATTTTAAGACTCAAATGGAGACTTGAATAGGAAAAGACTTCAAGAACAAATAAATGCATGTCTAATGGTACAATTTCAGACATAGCAGTTGAGAGGAAGCGGTGGCAGAATAATAGCTGACATTTAGAAGGCACTTAAAGGTTTTCTAAGTGCTTACTTCTATACATGATCTTAATTGAGCCCCCAACTGCGTAGCAGATAGCATAGGTATCATTATCCCCAGTTTGCAGGGAATGAAACTAAGACTTGGAATAGATGAGACTAGCCCATAGCCACCTGCCTTATAAAGGTCAGGGCTAACTCCGAATTTAGTACTTTTCACTGTACTACACTCTTTCAGGAAGAATAATAGAATAAAGTTCTGTCATTAGGGTCAAGTTTAGGTCCATGTTTTAACTCTGACATAAAGCAACTATGTGATCATAGATGAGTCACTTAAATTTCTTAAGTCCCAGTTTTCTCATCTAAAAAACTGGGAAAATATTATTTGAGATGATTTGTGGCACTCACTTCATAAGCCTTAAAGAACCATAAAAACATGAGTTGTTTCTAAGTGCCTCATAGTGATTCATGTTTCTAATCATCTGAGATCCTGTACCAGGAAATTCTAATGATTGGTTAGTGGCAAGAGCACTGGATTTAGAGTCAGAGGACACTTGGACTTAAATTCCAGCTCTGCTACTTTCTACGTTGTGTGACCTTGGTCAAACCTCTCTACTTCTCTGTGCCTCAGTTTCTTCATCTGTAAAATGAAGAGATTGTACTCGATGCCTTCTAAGGTCTCCTTCAGCTCTCAGGTTTGGGAATTTTTGATGATCCACAAAACTGGAAGAGGATGCTCAGAGAGGCAGTGCATTCCCTATCATTAGAGGTCTTTAAGTAGAAGCTAGTGGTCCATTTGTTGGGAAAGTCAGAGGGAAGACAGGAAGAGATTGAGGGGATGGTTGGCTGGAAGGGGTTTTGCCTAACCCAGAATCAAGGAAGGTTAAATGAATACCTTAATAAACTTAACTCTACTAACTTTTCTTTTTCCATTGATAGATGCTACTATTTTTTACCTAAATTCCCTAGTAAAGTTTTGGTTTTAATTTTTTGAAATACCTAACACATGCAAGACTTTAAGATTTGCAAAGTGGATTCTCATAGCAACCCTATAAGGTAAGCACTACAGTTATTTTCATTCCAGTTTATTGATTAGGAGAATGAGGTTCAAAGAGAAAGGCTCACCCATGTTTGTAAGGTTAGTCAGTGTCAAAGGTGAGATTCGAACCAATGGTCATCCTGCATCAAATTCCAGGTCTCTAACTACTCACATCAGCCATCTCTCACTGGAATTAAAGTGGAGAGAGAAGAGGCTTTCTTTCTATTCCAAAATCAGAAAAGTCAAGGGAATCTGGGGACCCTAGAACACTCTTACTGGGATGGTTTTGAGTAGACTACCTTCACAATCCTATAGATATCAATGACTTTACGTCCCCCATATGCACTGGGAAGGCTATCCCAACTCCTACTCTCATAAGTCAGGTCCCAAGAGTTGGCTACCATATACCCTCAGGATTCTGGGTTAGCTCTGAGAGGTGAGAGGTTGCCTTTTGAATAACATAATTCAAGAATCCCCTTAAAGAGCTTTCAACCTTGATTACCGGTCAGCTGGACTTAATCAGGTTTTTGTTTGTTTGTTTGTTTTTGTGTTTTGGGGGGAGGTAATAGTATTTTATTTTTTTCTCCAATTATATGTACAAACAATTTTTAACATTATTTTAGTTTCAATTTCTACCTTCTCTACCTCCTGAGACCGTAAGCAATCTGATATAGATTTTTACATGTGCAATCACATAAAACATTTTTCCATATTAGTTATTTTGGGGAAGAGATCTCAAACAAAAAAAAAGAAAGAAAATGAAATATAGTATGTTTAAGTCTGTATTCAGATTCCGTCAGTTCTTTCTCTAGAGGAAGATGATATTTTTCATCATGAGTCTTTGCGGTTATCTTGGATCACTGTACTACTGAGAATAGCTAGGTCATTCACAATTGTTCTTTGCTTGCTGTTAAAGTATACACTATTCTTATGTTTCTATTTACTTTGCATCAGTTCGTGTAAGTCTTTCCAGGATTTTCTGAAATCATCCTGCTCGTCATTTCTTATGGGGCAACAGTATTCTATTACAATCATATATCAACTTGTTTAGCCATCTGCAATTGATGGACATCTCAATTTTCAATTCTTTGCAACCACAAAAATCTGCCATAAATATTTTCTGTACAAATAGGCTCTTTCCTCTTTTCTTAATCAGATTTTTTAAAAGAGAGTTTACTACTGTGGCATAATTAGTATAAAATATTCTTCCCCAAAGTCCCACTCTCCTACTAGTACAAAGAGAAAAGAGTCTAATCCAGACTCAGAGAAAGTTGGCTCGTGCTCTCAAAAAGCTCATTAAAAACACCACCACCAACAAAACTTCTTATCTTCCATCTTAGAATCAATATATATTGGTTCCAAGGCAGATGAGTGGTAAGACTAGGCAATGAGGGTTAAGTGACATGTTTAGAATATATAGCTAGGAGCTGTCTGAGATCAAATTTGAACCCAGGACTTCCCATCTCTAGGATAACTCTCAATCCACTAAGTCACATTTCTACTCCCACAGAGCTCATATTTTAATGGGGGAGACAATATTTACATATATAGATATAACTCTAGGAGTCACAATGTTAGACTCATAGTCTGATGATACAGATCTAAAAGCCACCAAGTTATTAGTAATTATGTCTTTGGAAATTATGACTGGCTCATAATTAGGCTTCTAGTTAGAAAGGGTCCTAAACTAGGAAAGGTCACTTTTTCCTGCACAGCTCCCAGAGCTGTCCCATACCCTGATGTTACTAAAAAGGAGACACAAGGAAATGCAAAGGACAGAGTTAACCACAAGTATTCATGACACATAAGATTAGACTAGTCAGATGCACAAAGGACATGATGAGAAACAGGGGCCAGTCACGCCCAGCTGAAGTCATGTAGGGCAAGGGGATAAGGACTGCCAGTTCTTCCATAGCTGTTTTTTGCTTAGGGTTCCAGCCACCTGAGTTGAGTGCCCGCAATTTTCTTAAGTCACCGTCTTATGCCTTAACATGTGTCCCTTTAGCTTTCACCTCGTGGAGTCTTCCTTACAGGCATGGGTTTGAAGAAGAGAATTGCAGGTGTTGCTACCACTGGCTGAAGCTGCCAGGATGCCACTCCTTGTTTCTGGAAAAGCCCTGCCATCTTTCCTGTCTCTATATATTCTCTTTCAAGAGATTCTTAAAATTCCACCCTTTCAGTCCTAATCTCAAGTTAGCTTCTACTCTTCCCAAAATGGGGGGGGGGGGAAATAGAACTTTCAGGATTTTAACTAACACAGTCTCCCTTTCAAAGCAGTCTGTCAAGCCTGGCCAGAAACACCCTTGCATAGGTACAGACAAAATCCTCGAATAAATTTATAGAAAGGAAATTCAAGGTCACCTTGGAGGGGAAGGCACTAGCAGCCAAGAGTTCAGGAGAAGCTTTCAGATATAGATTATGTGCCCTCTCCTGTGATCAGTTCCGGGAATACAGTGATGGGAAAAAAATAAAATGAAAAAAAGAATCCCTGCCTTCATGGAGCTTACACTCCAAATAGATATGATTTATAAACGAAGATTTCGTAAGTTGAATTCTTACCTTTCCTGCACTAAAATCCTGCTCTGCTGTCTCATGTAACAGAGATGTCTCTGGGTTCTTGAAGGTTCTTATAGCAGAGCCCAAGTTCTAGCAGATCCTACAAAACTCTGACGGCTTCAAGACTATGTGTCTGGGGGGCAGCTGGGTAGCTCAGTGGATTGAGAGCCAGGCCTAGAGACGGGAGGTCCTAGGTTCAAGTCTGGCCTCAGACACTTCCCAGCTGTGTGACCCTGGGCAAGTCATTTGACCCCCATTGCCTAACCCTTACCACTCTTCTGCCTTGGAGCCAATACACAGTATTGACTCCAAGATGGAAGGTAAGGGTTTAAAAAAATAAATTAAAAAAAAATAAAAGAAAAAGGCTATGCATCTGGAGTTGGATAACCAGACTAGCTAAGTTCAGAAAAGTTGATTGCCAATGTATTGGCTTGGGTACCTAATGGGGTAGAGGTTTTAATAAATCACAATCACCTGGAGGTGAACAGCTAATGAAATCAAACTCCTGAAGTGTTATATAAAATGAGAGGAGTAGACAAGATAACCTTTAATGTCCTTTCTATCTCTAAAGTGCTCTAATATTCTGTTCTCTCCTATTGGGTTCTGGGACCAAGAAATGCAAGTAATTATAGACAACTTCAGACAATATAGTGCCCAACTGCTGTGTTTGGGAAGAGTGAAGAGACAGCTGCCTGCAGCTTATTTCCAAGTGATAGATTTTTTTGTTGAGGCTACAATAGGACCTAGGGTCTTCCCAGAAGTCCCATTAACTGCTCCCTGAAGCCTGTCCCACTTAATGTTAACAGTGACACAGAACTGGGCATTCCATGGATAAGCCTGTGGGAATATAACATAGGAGAGTATTGCTTCAGGGACCCGGGACTCCAACTGTGGCTCTTAGAAATCTAGATGAAGCTAGCTAAAGGAAAGAAAGAAAGACAGAAGGAAGGAATATGTAATGAGAAGAAACTGAAATGAGATGAAACTAGAAAGAGATCTTTGAATAAGTAAAGTGAAAAAGCAAAGGAAATAAAGGAGATGTATTCACAGATGTTAAGAAGATGATAAAGAGAGACATAAAGATAGACAGAAAGTGACAGAAAAATGGAGAAATAGGCTGCAAAGGAGGGAGAAGAAAGGGAGAGACAGAATGAAGTTGAAGATCAAGGAACAGAGAAAATCATTGAGGGCAACTATAAGGGAAGAGAAAGAATAATAATATCAATTAATATTTGTGTATCACTTCAAGGCTTACAAAATGCTGAGAGAGAGAGAGAGAGAGAGAGAGAGAGAGAGAGAGAGAGAATGAAACAAAGATCCTAAGCACATAGGAGTGCTTAGAGATGGAAGAGAAGTGAAATGTCAAGTGCCTGTAGTTCCTGATGCTGGGGAGGTTACAGCTGGTAGATGGCTTGAGTTTGAATGTTCTGAGCTCCAACAGAGTCAATCTGGTGTCTGCACTATGTGTGGTACCAAAGGGATGAGCCCCTGGAAGTAGAATCACTAAGTTGCCTAAGAAGGGATGAACCAGCCCAAGTCCAAAAAAATGAAGCAGATCCAACCTTCCCTGTCTATCAGAATTGGCATTAGACTTGAAAGAAAGAAAAAAAAGAGAGGGAGAAGAAGAAAGAAGAAGAAGAAAGGAAAGAAAGCCTGGAGAAAGGAAGGAAGGGAAGGAGGATAGGGAGGAAGGGAAGGGAAGGAGGGAAGGAAAGAAGAGAGGAAGCCTCCTCTAACAGAGGAGAAAATAAAGACGTAGGCATAAAGAGAAAATAGATACCATAGGCATATGTAGAGAGAACAGGCAGAAAGGAAGAGAAAGAGATATGAAGATAAAAACAGAGCTGGAGAAAGACAGAAAGGATGAGAAAGAGAAGGAAAAACAACCTGATCCACAGAAATAGAGACAAAGACAGAAGAAAGGAGAGGAGACAGAGCATCCAGGAGTCTGATAACAGGACTCGGGGCCCTGCTGACTGAGGTGATGAGAACTCAGGACTTGACAGTGTTGTTCTCCTGCAAGGACAGGCACAGGCTGCTAAAAGCCCTTCCCCTCCAGCAGCACAGCAGGGCCCCAGGATCTTTGAATGGACTCAAATGAGAGCTTAAAACAAAAAAGAGAGTGTATGTGACAGCTGGTGTGAATTTTATGAGTATGTTATGTGAGTGAGTACAAAGGTAAATGTCTGTGTGTGAATGTACTAGTGAGGTGTAAAATGCATGTGTGATTCACAGATTAATGTATGTGTAAATATGTGTGTGTGTGTAGTTCTAGTTCTAGTAATAGTTCTGGCATTGACTTGCTGTGGGACCTTGAGCAAGTCACTGCTTCCTTAAGCTGTTTCCTCCTCTATAAAATGTAGGAGAGTGGCCTTAATAGTCTCTACTATGTCCCTCAGCTCTGACATTATCTGATCCAGACCTATCACTTCTCATCTAGATGACTATAGCATCTTTTTCATTGGTCTACATACCTCTAGGCTGTCCTCTCTTCAATCTGTCCTCCAGGCCAAAATTGATATTTCTAAATTTCATTAAAAAAATGACAATGGTCTGACCATGTCACTCCCCTACTCAAGCAGCTCCAATAGCTCCCTCTTTAACACTTAAAGGCCCTCATAATCTGGCTTCTGCCTATCTTTCCAGGTTTAACACACATTTACTTTCATATTTTCTATGATTCTAACAAAACTGTTTTTCTCTATAGGTGGCATTCCCTCTCCCAGTCTCCAAGCCTTCACATAGGTGGTCAGTCCCCTATGCTTAGAATGTTCTCTCTCCTCCCCTCTCCACTTGGAATCCCTAACATGTTTCAAGGGCCAACTGAAGTGTTACCACTTACATGAGGTCTATCCTCATCCCCCTGAAAATTACTTAGGATCTACTTTGTGTATTTTGCATGTATTTTTCTATGAATGTCATTCCCTCTAATAGAACATAAGTTCCCTGAGGACAAAGTACTCATGTGTGGGCTTTTTTTTAAACTTTCTATCCCTAGAACCAACTATCTCCCACAAATGTATACTTAATAAATCTTGGTTGAGTGAATGAATATTCTAAAGTTTCGTTCATCTTTTAAAAGTCTGGGCTCTATTTATAGTTTAAATTTCATGCATGTTACCTGGCTCAGAAAAAATATATCCCTGGACACTGAAATAAGTAGCAGATTTGAGTGCTGAGCCCCCATCAGTGATTTTTGAAGGACTTTT
Organism: Gracilinanus agilis; assembly: GCF_016433145.1. NCBI lineage: Eukaryota > Metazoa > Chordata > Mammalia > Didelphimorphia > Didelphidae > Gracilinanus > Gracilinanus agilis. The sequence goes on from NC_058132.1 coordinate 99,201,072, forward strand.
GAAAACAAGAGAGGTAATAGACTACTTCAGTTCAATAAATTTCATTCCTTCTATAATGCTATTAGGTTTATAATTTGTACTTTCCTTACAACTACTGTGAGCTAAGTAAATATTATTATGCCCATTTTACAGATAATATGTAAGTAGAGGCTATGCATAATACCTGGGACACTGTAGTAATGCCAATACCCTATACCAGTGATGGGCAAACTTTTTAAAGAGGGGGTCAAAGGAAAGGAAATGCTCATCTGTCCATCTGTTTCTAAGGCAACTCTTTCAAAGTTTCATTGTATTGTATCCTACTCATTGTATTCATCAGATTAGGAATAATGTCACACAGTTGGATAGAACATTTCAGGCCCCCACACACCCCATCTGGCCCGTGGGCCAAAGTTTGCTCATTACTGGCCTACACTCTCTTGTACTACCTTCTTCAATCCTTCTATATTAATGTTAGCATATTAATTATTCAAATGAATATAGCATCTAAATGGTCCACCAGGTGGCAACATACTCAAGCCACCTGAACCATGGTCCAAGAGAGGTCCCATGAGAGTTGCTCTAGAACATCTACAGAATGAAAATTAAAAATCAAAGAAGCAATTCATTCATTCAACCTGAAAATTCTCAAACTACCTTCTCTCCTACAATGGTTCCAGCTTCTCACCTTGGTGCCAGCTAGATTTTGAATTTGTTAGGAGATGAAAATGAAATATCATTTCAAAATATTAAAATTTAAAATTTGCACCCACCCAGTTTTGGAAATTTTTCCTTCACAGATCAAAAGACCCATTCTGCCACCCCCCCACCCCCGTCCATAGAACTCAATTTGCTAGGGCTACAAAGATTAATAGACATAAAAAAATGAAAAAGAGATAGGCAAAGAACTCAGAAAGGAACATCCACTCAACCATCTCCGGAAACTCCTTCCTCACCCATATACAGGTTGTAGAAATGGGATAAAGGGGTCAGTCAGCCAATAAACATTTATTGAATACACTATGTGCCAGCACTAAGCTAAAGTGATGATGATACAAGGAGAGATAAAAGATAGTCCCTCCTTCAAGGAGCCCACAGTTGAATAGGGGGAAACAAGATGCATACGATTATGTACAAATCAGTTGGGGGCAGCTGGATGGCTCAGTGGATTGAGAACCAGGCCTAAAAACAGGAGGTCCTAGGTTCAAATCTGGCCTCAGATACTTCCTAGCTGTGTGACCCTGGGCAAGTCACTTAACCCCCATTGCCTAGCCCTGTAACAAATAAAAAATTAATATAGAATGATATATATATATAAAAGATATTAGGGTTTAAAAAATTTAAAAACAAAAACAAAAACAAATCAGTTAATATACAGAATAAATTGGAAATAATTGGCAGAGGGAAGGTGCCAGAATTAAGGAAGATCAGAAAAGGTTTTCTGTAAAAGGTAAGATTTTAACTGGGATTTGAATAAAGCTAATGAATCCAAGAAGGAAGGGATAAGGTGTGTGTGTGTGTGTGTGTGTGTGTGTGTGTGTGTGTGAGAGAGAGAAAGAGAGAGAGAGAGAGAGAAAGAGAGAGAGAGAGAGAGAAAGGTGGGTGGAGAGGGAAGGAAAGATAATGTGTATAGAAAATGAGAAAGAAGGAAAGGGGTGAAGTGGGAAGAATAACACTGTCTTCCTTTCTGTCTCATCAGCTGAAGAGATTTTCACAAACTGCACTGCTTGGCTATCTGTGTAGTTTCATTTCCACATACCCAGTTTTGGTCATTTCATTATCTAGTCCAGATTTTCTTTCAGGGAAGCTGAAGAACACATTTCTGCATTGAGGGGCAACTAAGAGTAGACCTCTCCCAGTTTCCTTCCTTTCCCCATATTCTCTGATTCCAAACCTTCCATAGTTACCCAAACACTAAGACTTTCCTCTCTGCATTCCTAGTCCTTAATATTTACACCACACATTTGGCTAAATGTCCCTTTTCCCAACTAACAAAATATATCTTATCCCAATTAGGCTGAGTTTATTTTGGGAAAGGAGGATGAGTATTATACTTCCTCTGTTGGAGAATTCCAAGAGCTCTTCAGAAACAGGGAAGTGGAGTCAGAAGGTTTCTGGATTCATAGTCAGGAGAGTTCTGGAGTCCAACATTTACTCTGTTACTAGCTTTGTGAAAAAGACATCACTCAGAACTCTGTTTTCTCACAAGTCTCAGAGTTGGAAGGGGCTTCAAAAATCATCCAATTTAACGAAAACCTAAACGTGAATCTTATCTACACACACCTCACTTGGGTTGAAATCTGCAGCAAGGGAGAAAATCCACTCTCCCTCCTCTTGGGTATGGGTAGGAAGTTTTTGCTTATGTTGAGACCTGCTCTTCTAAATCTGCCACTCATCATCTCTAATTCTATTCTTAGGGATTAAACAGAATAAATCTAATCCCTTTTCTATAGAAGCATGTCTTTCTATTAATACATGACACCAGTGTTAATTATTCCACTTCACTTTAGTAAGTCATCAAAGGGAATATGTAGCAAACTACTTATACCCACCCTGCATCTCTCCATTGCACTTTGTGTTAGGTTCTAATTTTCATTCTTCCAAGATCATAGTGTTCTATGATTCATAGTTATGTAGCATCCTCATGAGAATAATAATGAAAACCCTTGGGTTTTTGTGGTATTGTGAACTTTGGAATCACTGAAAGCACTACCCAATTACCCAAACAAGGCCAAGCTTAACCTTCTCCCTTCCTTCTTCTGCAGTGATGAAGACAAAACACTTTCTCGTTATACTTGCTGAAGGGGCACTGTAATGCTCCAGGATTTGATGGGATTAATATGATGCCATCTGGGAGTGTGAGATAAAAAATATAGAACTTAGTGTCACAAGATCTAAATTTGAATCTTGATTCTTCTACTGGCTCCTTGTGACCTGAGGCAAGTTACCATCTCTATGGAACTTACCTTTTTTTATTATTGAAATGAAGGGGTTGGACTAGGTGACCTTTAAGGTCCTTTCTAATTCTAGACCCTTTCTAATTCTAATTTTCTATTTTTCTATAGAAAAACTTGGAAAGACCTATATGAACTGATACAAAGTGAAGAGAGTAGAACCAGGAGAACAATGTTGTATGAGAATTAACTGTGAATGACTTAGCTATTCTTAGCAATACATGATCCAAGATAATTCCAAAGGTCTCATAATGAAAATTGCCATTCCCTTCCAGAGAAAGAACTGATGGAGTCTGAATATAGGCTAAAACATACTATATTTCACCTTTTTCTTCATTTTTTGTTTTTTTAATTTTTATTTGAGTTCTCTTCAAGGGAAGGAAGGAATTTGTCTCAAAATATTTTTAAAAGGATAAAAATTGTTTTTATTTGTAATTAAAGAAAAAATGTTATTTAGAAAAAGACCTTTGATCCTATTATTCTATGAAACTTTTTCATTTCAAGATCTTTGTTCCTTCCATTACAATGCATTTGCCTTTACACTGAATTTTTTGGCTCATTGCCCTGGATAGAAGAGGCAAATAGCTTAACCCTACTTTATCCAGCTCAGTAAATAAGATCTAGACTAGTGATTCCCAAAGTGGGTGCCACCACCTCCTGGTGGGTGCTGCAGCGATCCAGGGGAGTGGTGATGGCCACAGGTGCATTTGGGGGTGGTGAATAACTGTAAGGGGGCAGTGATAGTATGACAGGGGGTACTAAGTAATATTTTTTCTGGAAAGGGGGTGGTAGACCAAAAAAGTTTGGGAACCATTGATCTAGAGTTTAGAGGAAAATTAATGATGTTGAACACCATTTCTCTAATGCTTTTCTTACAGAAAGTTTGAGATAAGTTCATAGAATCATGGATAGATTTAGACTTAGGGGAGATCTTAGAGATCATTGAGTCCAAACCCTTTATTTTATAGTTGAGGAAACCGAGTCATAGAAAGTGAAGGCAATGGCTCTGGGGTCACACAGTAAATGCCTGAGGCAGGATTCAAATCTACACCTTCCTGACTCCAAATCTAGTAAATGAGAGCCAAGATGGAATCCTGGTGTCCTGACTCTAAATCTTGCATTCTTTCCAGTATACAAAGATACCCAATCAGTTATTGAGCACAATATCTCCCCACACTTTAGATGATCCAGAATATAGTTACAAAGTGTCAATAATACATTAAAATAACTGTAGATATGCCCTTTTCCTTTTATGAGGTGTGAACATCTTGTTTAAGTCAAGAAAAGAACAACAGGTTTGGCTAAACTGACAAATTAACCAAGCTTCTGGAAAATTTAAGTAACTAATTTCTCGACAAATTCCAGTGATAAGAGGGACCCACCTTAGGAGAAGAGGGGTTGGGTGAAGAGAAGGAAATTTTCTTTTTTTCTTAGCTATGTAGCTTTGAAGAGGAGGTATTTCGTCAGTAGGAGGCACTGTAGGAAGCAGAAACACTCACTTTAGGCAGACACAGTATAGGCTGTCATTCAAGAAAGGAAGCATCTTTGAGGGAAAGGTTCCCTGGTGGCAAAAAGAGCTAACTGATTCTTAACAATTCCTGGTGTTCAGCTGAAAAACCCACCTAGTAGAGATATGGTAATCATTGAGGAGAAAATACAGTGTAGCAACAGAGCAATACAAACCACCCAGAACAGATGCTAATTGTGGTGCTGGAGAAGACTTTCAAGGGTCCCTTGGACAGCAAGGAGATCAAATCAGTCAATACTTAAAGAAATTAATTCAGACTATTCATTGAAAAGTCAAATACTGAAGCCGAAGCTTGAATACTTTGGCCACATAATGAAAAGACAGAAACTCATTGGAAAAGACACTGATGTTGGCAAAGATTAAAAGCAAAAAGTTGACCCAGAAATACCACTACTAAGTCTATATCCCAAAGAAATCAAAAATAGAGGAAAGGACCTACTTATATAAAGATATTCTAGCAGCTCTTGTGGTTGCAAAGAATTGGGAACGGAAGAGATGTCCATCCATTGAGGAATGGCTGAACAAGTTGTAGTGTATGATTGCAATGGAATACTATGGTGCCACCAGAACTGTTGAACACGACAATCACAAACAAACAAACAAACAAACAACAACAACAACAAAACAACCTGGAAGACATATGAAGTGATGAACAAGGAAGTGAGCAGAACCAGGAGAACATTGAACATGGGAACAGCAATAACAATGCTCAACTGTGAATGATTTAACTATTATCAAGAATGCAAGAATCAAAGGCAATTATCCAAGGAGCTCATGTCAAAAAAAGGCTATCCATTGCCATGGAAGGAACCGATGAGTTGAACACAGATCGAAGCATACCATTTTCCACTTCATTTCTTTCATGAGTTTTTTTTTTTCCTAGTAGAAGCGATATATGTCTTCTTTTACAACATGATGAGCATGGAAGTCCACATTTGCACTTATGTAACCCATAGCGTATTGCCTGCCATCTTGGGTAGGGGATAGGGATGGGATGGAGGGAGAGAACATAGATTGTAAAGTGTCAGAAAATTTTTATTAAAAATTGTATCTCCTTATTAAAAAAAGATTAAAGGCAAATGAAGGGGACAGCAAGGATGGGATGGATAGATGGAGTCATAGAAGCAATTAGCATGAGCTTGACTAGACTTCAGAAGATTGTGGAAGACAGAAAGGCCTGGCATGCTCTAGTCCATGGGGTCATGAAGAATTAGACATGACTGAACAAATGAATGACAACTGATGCCAAACCCAGCAGAGAACTTTATGAGGATTCTATAAAGAGAGAAAGGACATTGAGCTCCTCCTGTTGTGAGCTGCATGAGCCACTGTGTTCTCTACTTGTTTGCCTCAATACATGTGTTTACTCCAAGTCTGTATTCTATCTGCTTTGCCCACTTTCTTGAGATTGATTATATCTGAGAGAGACAGGACATAGAGTCAGGAAGATCTGAGTTTACATGCATGCAGCCTCAGACACTTCCTCGCTGTGTGACTCTGAGCAAGTGACTTCACCCTGTTTGCCTCAGTTTCCTCATCTGTATAATGATGTAGAGAAGAAAATGGCAAAGCACTGTACTATCTTTGCCACAAAAACTCCAAATGGGGCCACAAATAATCAGATACCACTGAAAAATGACTGAATAAGAGTAAGGAGGATCAATATCACTGGACAAGATTTAGGGGAGATGGAGGGCTATAACCAAGATAAAGTCTAATCCATATAAGCCCAAAGCCCCATGAATTATGTGTTGTATGTTCTATTCACCTCCATTTCTTTGCTCAGATATAGAAGTGTTAAAATTAATGGTTTGGCTAAATATATGAAAATTAGCAATCTTTTATTTACAAAAGAGGTGGAATTCCCTTCTGCAGATAGTTGCCGTCTTTAAGAAAGCATCTGTCCTCAGGGGTCCTCCATCTAAAGAGAAGTTAAAGCCCCAGGTTCTCAGGGGGTTCATGGTCTGAGGGGTTCTTACCCTTTGACACAGACCTGCTCTTTTCCTCCCCCTTCAGATTGCTACTAATGAATACCAGCTCAAGAGCACCAGATGTTTGTGCCTTTTCCCTCTTGCTGGGGTCTTTCTTTCTGCTCAATGAGGGTGATTGTCCCAGTGTTCTGATCCTTCCATCCTAATTCTATGTTCTAATTCTTGCTACGTTCTATTTTTACATTCTGATCTTTGCATTCCATTTGTTTCATTTGTACACTTGCATTTGAATTCGACATTCTCATACTTTGTTTCTATTTCTTATGGTGTAATTCCCACTTTCAAATCCTTATGTTCTAATTCCTTCCAGCTGCGGTGATCACCAATTTTCTGGCTTCAGTGACTGCGTGTGTGTGTGTGTGTGTGAGAAAGAGGTGGAGGAAGAGCAGAGCCTCCCAGCGAGTTTCATGACTACTTTCCTTGTTCACAAGGCCCCTGCCCCCTTCTCTAGTCACAAGCAGCTTTTGTGATGGAGGCTCTCAGCTTTGGAGGGCAGAAACAGAGACCGAGGTTTGGATTTACTGAGAATGGCAGCAGCCAAAGTTATGGGTTGGATGCAGGACTGGCCCAGACCTGGAAATGCTAACCTGGGCTGCAGAGCCCCGATGAGAGAGCAGCTAGTGTTCCTGGGCATCCTCCTCTGGGAGCCAAACCTCTTTGCCTAGGGAGGACATTTGGGTTCCAGCTCTGCCCCTGGTTCAGGAGGGGTCCTCAAGGGAGTCACTTCCCCTGTGGGCCTTAGCTGGAGATTTTGGACTCGACTTTGAAGCCTCCTTCCAGTGAAAAGGTTCTCATGCTAGGGATGGAGCTGTGGCTTTGGTGAGAAAAGGGTCGTGGCTGGCAGAGAGACCGGGAAGGAGAGAGTTTCCAACAACCCATCTGGAAACCATCAGGATCTGGCCCCCCTTTGCACGTCCCCCTCTCCCACCCAGCATTTGGCCAGAGAGATTTCTAGGACAAGGGTGTTGGCATTGAGTTCTTTCTCAGCCCTGTTACATCGTCTTTCATAACATCCCTCACACACCCAGCAGACCAGGATGCTGAATTAAATGAAATCCCCCAATCTGAGGATTCTCAGGTGGGAGCTGAGTGGGAGAAACCTGCAGATATGCCTAGATGTGGAGGCAGAGAATCATAGTCATTGCAGGGGAAGGGAATAAGCATTTATTAAATGCCTACTGTGTGCCAGGCACTGTGTTAAGCACCATACAGATATTGTCTCATTTGATCCTTACCACAGCCCTGTGAGGTAGATGCTACTATTATCCTTATTTTACAGTTAAGAAAACTGAGGCAGACAGAGGTTTTGACTTGCCCAGGGGCACAGAGTTAGGCAAATATCCCAAGCTGGATTTCAATTTAGGCCTTCTTAACGCCAAACCCAAAACTCTATCCATGGTGTGGAACAAAGAATTTCAGAGCTGAAAGGGATATTAGAAAAGACAATATCTTTGAATCTCAGAGTTGGAAAGGACCTTAGCAACCGCCTACTTCAACATATACTCAGAAAATCAGCTCTACCATAACTGACAAAAATCTTTACTTGAAGACCTCCAACGAAGGGCAACTCATTACCACCCAAGGCAGACTGTTGGACAGCTCTCGTTGCTAGAAAGTTTTCCCCTTGTGTCTAGTCTTGTGTTTAATGTGTCAGAAGTTTTTCTGACATTTTCTCCAAAGTGCTTAGGATTCTTTCAAGCAGAGTATCAAGTTTCATATTTCTAAAGTTATAAATTTGATTCCTACATGGGCACAATTTCTTTCAGGATGGATTCATCTTTCTTTCCCCACCTACAATACCTAAGAGTTTTTTGCCAATGGAGAGTCTCTGTAGCTCCATAGGTGAAAGACTTAGGTATTCCTTTTTATCCTATAGTGAGAAAAACACCAGACTTGAACATTTCATCTAATCTTGGGTAAAACCCTTACCTCTCCAATCCTCAGTTTCCTCATCTGGAAGATGTAAATAATATTTTCTCAATCTGCGTTAGTCTGGTACTGATAAATATTAATATGGTACAGTAGAAAGAATACTGGATTTGTAGTCAAAGGACTAATGTTCAAATATGTTACTGCCACTTATTACTTGTATGACCTTCGGTAAGTCATATAATATCCTTGTGTTTCCCTATCTATAAAAGAGTGTTGGGAGCAGCTGGGTAGCTCAGTGGATTGAGAGCCAGGCCTAGAGACAGGAGGTCCTGGGTTCCAATCTGGTCTCAGCTACTTTCTAGCAGTGTTACCCTGGGCAAGTCACTTCACCCCAATTGCCTAGCCCTCATTGCTCTTCCGCCATGGAACTAATACACAGTATTGATTCTAAGGTGGAAGGTAAGGGTTTAAATTTTTTTTTAAATAAAAGGGTTTGAGCTAGATGACTGTAAGATTCCTTCCAGTTACAAATCTGTGATGCCCAAAGACGAGTTCTAGACCTCCCTAATTTCTAGTCTTTAGATTCCCTCTAAAAGTGTTGATTGAAACCCAATATCACTTTCTAATTCCATGCAATTCTTGCCCATCTTTTCCCATGAGTTGGATGAATCCATTAAAGTTCTTTACTACTTTAAAGCATTTTTATATTCAGGGAATGCAGTCCTTGACTTGGTAAGGAAGGGACCCTGAATATTGCAGAACCCTGTGGTCTTTAGAAGGCAGGCATTGGACTAGATTATCTCCAAGATCCCTTCCAGCTTTAAATTGATGAAACTAAAAAGCTATAAATGTGAACTTGTTAAAACAATTAGTATTATGTAGCCTAGCTTATTAGCAAGGAGGCAATAGTGATGTGAAAGATCATCTAATGCAATTAAAATATACTTGGGGGAAAGTATACTGATACAGTGATGTGATACAACATGACACGATGAAACAAATATTTGTGAACAGTCTATGCACTGTAGAACACTATGTACTAGGAACTAAGGGAGATACAGAGTTTAGATGAAATGGGAGAGTTTTGACTTCAAGGAGTGTATACAGCTTATAGCCCAATATGAGAAGTTATTCCCAGAACTCTACTTTTCTGTTGTTGTTAAGTCGTTTTTCAGTCATGTCTGACTCTTCATTAACCCATTTGGGGTTTTCTCGGCAGAGATATTGGAGTGCTTTGCCTTCTCCAGCTAGTTTAACAGATAAAAACTGAAGCAAACAGGTTTAAGTCCCTTGCCCAAGATCACACAGTTAGTAAGTGTTTGAAGCTAGATTTGAACTAAGGGAGAGGAGTCTTCCTGACTCCAGGCCTGGCCCTCCATCCTCTGTGCCAACTGCCTGCCCCAAATGGTTCCCAAACTTTTTTGACCTACCGCCCCCTTTCCAGAAAAAAATATTACTTAGTCCCCTGGAAATTAATATATTTTTTAAAATTTTAATAGCAATTAATAGGAAAGATAAATGCACCTGTGGCCATCACCGCTTCCCTGGATCGCTGCAGCCCCCACCAGGGGGCAGTAGCGCCCATTTTGGGAATCACTGCTCTATCTCATACAAGCAATAGGATAAAACAAAGGTTTTATGAGAAGTGGACTTGATTATCAAATAACCTTCCTTTCTCCGCTCTGTGTGTCTGTGTGTTTATTTGTACATTTATAGATCAGAATAATTTTCCTTATCTAGAGTCATGAAATGGATAAGATGTGGGTTGTGTTTTCAAACTAATTCTAATATTTTGGAAGTCATCATGGTAGTAAATAGAGGACCAGCCTTGGAGTTAGGAAGACTGGGGTTCATGCAATGCCTCTGACACATTCTGGATGTGCAGCCCCTGGGCAAATCGCTCAACCTCCCAAGGCTGGAGGCAGCTCTTAAAGACTAAACTACAGAGAAGCTGCTCATCTACATTGGCAGAGGGTGTTTCCTAATTGCAAATTCCCTATGCTGGTGGACCATAAGCAAAAAGCTAAAATTTTGCATGAGCAATGAAACAACCAGAGCAACATTGATCTGGTTTTGAAGGCTTGATTTTTCAATAATGCAGCTGGTTAACTGAGTCAATTAGAGAACAAGGACAGGGTCACAGATACCAATCTCTGAGTAAGCTAGTTCAGTACTGCCCTGACCCAAAGCCACATGCTGTGGACATAAACCCAGACCACAATCTGGCTAATGCAAGTCCTTGAATACAAGGGCACCCAGATGACAGATTGGTGCAATCCCATCCCCACACTTGGCAAAGCAAATCAAGGGCACCAAAGATAACACTGCCAGGAACATTGTTCTCTTATTTTCTCTTCTTTTAAAAATTCCACTGGTTTTTCAAAGGTATCTTTTCTCCTTACGCACAAAATATTTTTACCCAACTTAACTTTAAGATCTATGTAAGATAGAATTAAAGGACTTTAGGGTCATATAACCAACAAGATAGAGAACTAAAACATTTTTTTTCATTTCTTACTCCCTCTAAAACCTATCCAAAATGGAATTATTCGCACACAAAAAAAAACATTTAAGAACCCTAATGAAGTAAAAACTTAATGAACTAATAACAGAGAAGTCTAATCTTTAACCCCTAAATTGTTCACTTAGCACCTTCTCCCTCACTACCCCCTACCGCCTTGGCAGGACTAAGTTAACACTCAAAAGCAACAGATTTCAGTTCCCCACCCCTATTCCCACTTCCTCCAGTGCTTCGGAGAACCAAAAGGTCAGAACTTGTCCTGATCTGCTGGTACAGTAGTATGACTATATTCTGTGCTGCAACAGAGTTCAACCAAAGAACTGAAGAATCAGGGAGAATTGGAGCAGGATACATGTGTGGTACTCCATGAGCTTAATAGAAAAAGTCAGCTTCTACCTGGAGTCAGTTTTGTCCTCTAGAAGTCACTTAGAACAGAAACTGAAGCTGATGAAATGAGAATTGTCCCATTGTGGGAGGAGGTTGAGAAGACTGTGAGCCCCAGTCCTCGGAGAAACTACCATCAAAGAGAAAGGAATCAGAAAGTGAGCAAAAGGGGAATATTAGGGAGCAACTTACACCAAGAAAAGTGAAGGGCATGGACATAGAAAGGAAATTTCATAGCAAATAGGAAAAAAATTGCAATGTGGGAGGAATTGATACAGAGTGAAAGGAGCAGAACCATACCTCATGCCATATTCCATAATTCATTCTAAATGGATGCATGACCTTATTATTAAAGATCATCCTATTAAAAATAGAAGAAAAGTATATGCTATACTATACCTCTCTGTATATATATTAAATAAAATATATGTGTGTGACGAGAGGGAGAAGTGAAGAGGTTTCAGGGCGGAGCCCTCTGGGTCATCTATAATTAAGCAAGCCTGATCTGGATGAAGATCCAGCAAAAGAGACTGAGAAGGAGCAGTCAGACCAGTAAGGAATATAGGAGAAACGTGTTCCCAAAAAACTAGAGAGGAGAGAATTCAAGAAGAGAGCGACTGACAGTATCAAAGACTGCAGCTAGGCAGAGAAGGATGAGCCTTGAGAAAAGACTGATAGACCTGGCAATTCATTAGATCCTTAGTGATTTTAGAGAGAGCAGTTTGGATTGAATGATGATGTCAGAAGCTAGAATGTAGAGAATTCAGAAGAAAGTAAGAGAAAAGCAAATAGAGGCATCTGTTATAGGTGAACCTTCTTAAAGAGTTTAGGCACAAAAGGGTAGAGGAGATATGAAAGCAAAACTTTCAGGGAAGGAGGGAATGAATAAGAGTTTTTTGAGGAATGGGGGATTCAAAGTTCCATTTGCAGGCAGTAGGGAAGCAGCCAGTAGACAGCAAGATGAAGAGAAAGGCTCTTGGCCTAATATAAAGAGATTCTGACTAAAGTTGTAACAACCACACTTGTGGCTGCCTATGTGACCTTGGATAGATCACTTAGCTTCACTGAAACTCTCAGTTTCCTCCTTTATAAAATGGGGCAATAATATCTGCACTACCCACCCCTATGATGTTCTAGGAAGGCACTTTACTACAGGAATTTGAGCCTTTATACTACTGATGTTTGTTTTGGAATGATTTCCAATCAGTCTGGGCCAAGTGCCAGGATTAATAATGCTGAGATCTGAGGCTGCTGGAGGCCTAGGACCATTGGTACAGGTTGCCATCCATTCACAAGGTGAAGAGAGGACTCCCACACTGACAGTAATCAGCAGAACAGCCTGGGGCCTGATCCCACAGAGCCCTGAGATCCCCAGCCTCTAGCCTCCCCCGCCCTTCCCCTCCAGGAGGCAGCACATTAATAGCCTAATTCCTGAGAAAACACCTGCAAACGAATTGGATTAGATTCTGTGTTCAGAAATAGAAGAAATAGTTGCTGCAGCCTCCCTGCCTCTGATGGCATCTGGCCTGGGAGGCAGCTATAGCTTAATCAGAAGTCATCTGTTACTAGTACAGGGAAGTGCTGGACTGATGAATTGTTTTTTTTTTCTTCTCTGTCTCTTTGTCTCTTTTTCTCTCTCTGTCTCTCCTTCTGTTTGTTTCTCTATCTTCCCTCTGTCTCTATTTATCAATCAACCTATCTATCTCTCTATTCATCCATTTATCTATCTATCTATTTATCCATCTATCCATCCATTTATCCACATATCTATCTATCTATCTATCTATCTATCTATCTATCTATCTATCTATCTATCTATCTATCTATCTCTATCTCTCATCCCCCACTTCTGGAGCATCTCTTCCCTCATTTCTTTCCATCCTAAAGAAAGAGACAAGAGATTTCTAGTTAATGATTGAAATTTTAATTTTTCTCTCTCTTTCAGGCTGTGATACTGAATTAAAGATCATAGAATCTTATCGTAGGGGCTGGGAAAGATGGAGAATCAGACAGAACATCTCTGATTAATTTTGTCAACCCTACCTAGTTAATGAAATTCCAGAAGAGCCATACAATAGACATAACCAGATATTAATGTTGGGAAGAGAATACAGTTAAATAACGTACAGAGATGTAGCTGTACTTTATCTTATAAAGAAGTGGGAAGTGTTTTCTCTGTTGGACATAGTGGTCAACTTATCATTGGTTGAATGAAGATTGGCCATGCATCTGGTGGCCTTTAAAAAACTTTGGAAACAATTGAGTCAGGAGAGCCTTGTGTTCCCTGGCAGCAGAGAAGAGAACCAGCTATAGTTTTGAGAGAAAATTAGCCCTGGCTGTGAGGAGTAGAGCAGGTCCAAGCAACCAAGATAAGCAACCTGCCAAACAGAGATGTTTCACCTCAGAGTTGAGAACCATCAGAAAAGAAAGAACATCAGGGCCCTGCAGATCCAGAGGCATGAGGTCCTTGCTCACCTGTAAAAGCCCTATTGTGAGTTTCATTACCAGTGTATATTAATGTATAATGGTAACTCTTCCCATTTATACTGCAAATTTGTGGGGGGGGGGGAATTTTTTGTGTACACTGTATTTATCTTAGTAAATGCCTTTATTTTGAGCTACTTATGTCCACTGAATTACTATTAAAGGTTAAAACATTGACCATTGACTAAAGGCTCATTAATTTGGACTCACAGAGTATCTCTGAACCTAGGGTCAACTTCCTGGGGACACCTATGGGTGTGGATTGTGGAGAAAAGAATCCAGAGGGGTTGCTACATTAAAATTTCAGAATTGTATAATTTTAAAAGCATGGAAGAATTGCAGATTGGAAAGGGAGTTCAGGTGATCTCACCCAACCCCTCCCTCCTCTTGCACAAAAAGCTTCCACAGCATCTCTGCCCCAACTTCTGACCTCTCTAGGCAAGCTTTTTGCTGAGACAGCTCTGATTATTAAAAAAAAATCTGTATTTTGAGCTGGCGTCTGATTCCCCATAACATCAACCTCACCCCTCACCCCTACGCTGTTCCAAGTTTTGCTCTTTATGGCTACACAGCCAAGTCAATTCCCTCTTCTTCCCGATAGATATTCTCATATTTCAAAATAATCATCATGTTGAAGTATATTCAACCTGCAATTTGAGTTATCTCTTTTCAATCTGGTTGAAATGGTTTAATAACAAATCATCTACACTCATCCATTCCCCTTAGTAATAAGTTGTACCCATTAGTGAGTACCCTTGCGTGCTATAGTTTCAGGCAAGGAAGGATCAAAGCTAATTCTTGGACTGGGGTCTGGGATCAGGTTTAGGGTTTAGTAGTAGAACAATGTATTTATTCATAGACCAAGAGTTTAGTCAGTGACTAGGATTAAGGATCAGTCTAGGGCAGGAGTTCTTAACCTTTTTTTACAACATGGACTCCTTCGTCAGTCAGGTAAAACCTCTGAGTCCCTTCTCATAAGATTTTTAAATGCATAAAATAAACTACAAAAGATCACGAAGGAAACTGACTGTATTGGAATACAGTTATCAAAAAACTTTTTGAAACAAGATTTTATGTACATTGAGTTGAGAATCCCTCATGTAGGATTAAGGTTCAGTTTGGGACTGAATCTGGAGCCAAAGACAGATCACTATCTGGTTCCTGGACCAAGACAGATTGGATGCAACATCAGAACTCAGTCTAAGTACTGGGAGTAAGGGCTTAGATGATCAGAGTCAAGGTTCAGCCAGGAACTGGAATAAATCCAGTGCCCAGAAAGAGTCTTGACTTCTTTCAAGTAAATTGCCCTTCCCATCGCTGAGCCCGGTTCCCCCATCTATAAAGTGAAGTGATTATTGTAATCTTCCACTAAGGTTCCTTCCAGCTCTGATATTCAGTGTGATTCTGTGTCTCTGAATATAGTTGGATAGTCATCTTCCCCATTAGTAGCTGCTTGCTATAAACAAATACAAGATTAGAGAGTGGCGGACCCCTCTCACTTCCTGAGAGAAGACCTCAGTCTTATTCCAACAGTTCAAAGATAAAGAAGGCAAACAGTACATCCTCTACAAGGACTGCCCAGATCAAAGCTTAACAAAGGATACAAAGGATGTCTTCTAGATTCTCCTCCGAATGACACACTTCAATTTTGTCCATTCTTCAGAAGGTACTCCAACTCTAGAATGCCAGAACTGGAAGGAATATAGAGCATCAAACCTTTCCTATGCCTGAGGCTAGCTCTGTCAGCCCCTTCCACTGTAGTTTCCATCACCAGGTTTGATTACTAGCAAACATTCATCTATTGGGCACTCCTTCATCTCATGTTCTATCCATCTTCTGACATTTACAGAGACCTGGTTCCTTGGAGAAGACACTGAATTCCTGGTCATCCTTTCCTGTGTTGTACCTTTTCATAACCTGGTCTTAAGGAGACTGGCTTGGGGAGATGCTGTCCATGGCCTTTAGCAATGGCAAAGAGCAAGGAAAAGGACTCTGCCCCAGTGCCATGTGCACATGCTGATACTCCATTGCTGCCTCCAGACCCTGGCTGCCTGGCTTTCTTCAAAATTAGATTAAATCCCACCTTCTACAAGAAGCTTTTCTTAATTTCCCTTCATGTTAGTACATTCCTGCTATTGATTATTTCTCATTCATTCTGTATGTGGCTTAAAAAAAAACCCTTACCATCTCTCTTCAAACCAATACTAAGTATCAGTTCCAAGGCAGAAGAGTAGTAAGAGTTAGACAATTCGGAGTTAAGTGATTTGCTCAGGGTTACACAGCTAAGAAGTATCTGAGGTCAGATTTGAACCTGGGACCATCTATCTCCAGGTCTGGCTATCTAACCCCTGAGCCACCTATCTACCCTTTTGTATGTGGCTTTTTTGTACATAGTTGCTTGCATGTTGCCTCCCCCATTGGACTGAGTTCCTTGAAGTCTTTATTTGTAACCCCAGGGCTTAACAGAGTGCCTGGCATATAGGAGGTTCTAGGTAAATGCTTATGGAATGACAGAGTAACTGACCGAGACAACCTTCAACAAGAATTTATTAAACACTTAATGTATGGCAGATACTGTGCTCATGTTATCATTACCCAGCAACTCTTCCTTGGAGGTTTGCTCTGTTCAAATTCTTGTCCAACCCAGATCCTGGTGGCAGTATCTGACTGGTCCCCAGATCTGTCTCCCTCCTTTATCAAACCCACCACTGCCCTTAGACGAAGGGAATTCTCGTAATCACTTTGTCACCCAGAAGTGTTCCACTTCCATGATCAAGAACTCTGAAATTCCTTTATCTGAACTATAACCTCCTATCATTCCCTTCTTCACTCCTTGACATGTTATTGCCCATCTCCATGGCTTTGCACAGGATGTCTCTTATGCCTGGAATGCCTCGGGTCTGACTTTTACTCTTTGGTGGTTTCCTTCAAAGCTTAGATGCTAAGAGACAGCTAAGTGGCTCAGTAGATAGAGCCAAGCCCAGAGATGTGAGATCTTGGGCTCATATCTGGCCTCAGACACTTTTTAGTGGTGTGACCC
The DNA here is from genome assembly GCF_016433145.1 of Gracilinanus agilis. NCBI lineage: Eukaryota > Metazoa > Chordata > Mammalia > Didelphimorphia > Didelphidae > Gracilinanus > Gracilinanus agilis. Next base: position 99,217,825 of record NC_058132.1, read on the forward strand.
TGGGTAAATCATTTTAACCCAATTGCCTATCCTTTAATTTTCTTTTACCATGGCACCAATACTTAAAATCTATTCAATGACAGAAAGTAAGGGCTTAAAAAAACTTAGTTGCTAGTGTCTCTTCCCGAAATTACTTTGTATTTAGAATATGTTTTTAAAATACATGTTGATGTATTTAATTTATGTTTTCATAACCACAGGGCCAACCACTGTGCCTGGCATAAACTTGTAATAAATAAAATAATAATAAAATAAAATAAAATAATAAAGACTGGGAACAATCTACGAACAAGTTGTTAGAACTGGAAGGGGTTCTAGAACATAGAATCTCAGAGCTTTAAGTGTTCTAAGTCACCACCTAAACCAAGAGTTTATAACTTCTGTTTTATGGACCCCCTCTGGCATTTGGTGAAGCCTATAGATTCCATTCCTATTTAAGAAGCCTTGATCTGACAATCAGGGAGGATTCTGGGAAGATGAAGGCTTAGATACAGCAAAAGTCTAGACCTCTGAAAATCCTTCCATACCAATCAAAAAACAAAGTGCTTCGAGGGGACAGAAAACCAAATCTAACAACAGGACAGAGCTGAGGGATCCTCCTGCTGGATTCAACTTAAAAGGTATGCCAAAAAAAGCCTGAATTCTTGAACTGTCGAATTCAAGGGAAAGGAAGAAGGAAGATCCCAGGACCCCTCCCCCACCTACTGTGCTGAGTCTCCAGGGGTTTCTGGAATCTCTGGGCGGGCAAGGGTGCTAGTCTAGAGGGAGTGCCTTGCTGGCACAGCTGTGCCAGGCTCAGGGTGTTGAACACAGACAGCAGGGAGGCAGCTGGAGGAGAAGCACGGAGAGGGCCTAGTCACAGCCAAAAGGCTCCAAGGTTTTGGCCTCAGGGCACATCTAGCTCTGCTGAACAAGTCTGCCTTGGCTTAATCTTATCAATAGGGCAGATAAGAAGTCTTCAGTGAGAAGCTCCAACAGTCCTCCCCCATAGACAGCACTGAGAGTAGCTATGAGCACCTACACCTTCAGCTTCTGCTGCCAGCCAGGGAAGATCTGACCTTAGAGCTCATTAAAACCATCAGCCTAACCTAGTCAATCAGCAAAGCAGAGAAGAAGCCCCTTCAGGACAGAATAGCCCAAACTCACAGATCCAGCAAATAATCAGAGGAACAAGATTACAGCTAATTACTGGGGGGAAAGAAGGAAAAACTATGAGTAAGCAACAGAAAAAGAAAAAAGAAATTACAATCAACAGCTTCTATTCAGGTAATGAACTAAGAAGCCTTGATATAAATTAGCCCTCTCACTTTCTGGAGAATGTGAATGAAACCCAGAGACGGGTGACTTGCCCGAAGTCATAGAACTGGTTATTGATTAAAATCTAGGTCTCTTGATTTCCACTCTTTCCACTAGACCAAGCTGCCTTCCCTGTTCTTGCCATATTTTGGTTTTAAACCTTTGCCTTATCAGTTCTAAGACAGAAGAGTGGCAGGAGCTAGGCAATCAGGGTTAAGTCACTTTCCAGGTAACTTAACAGCTAGGAAGTGTCTGAGGTCATATTTGAACCCAGGACCTCCTGTCACTAGGCCTTGATCTCTATCCACTGAGCCATCTAGCTGCCCCCATGGATATTGTTTCCATCTCTCTCCTTTAAAGTAGAGATGGGTGCCATGGAAACACACACTTCTCCTGCCCATCACTAATACCTTATAAGATCAGCCCAACTTCTTCTCCAGCCTAACCCCAGCCCCAGTAAGTAATAATATTTTCTCCCTTTGGACCTCATATGGAATTTGTATGACTGTCTAATACTCCTATCATATAGTTTAGCATATTATGCTAATGTATATACATATATATGAAATATATATATATATATATGATATCCCCTATTAGAGTGTAAGTTTCCAGGAGGCCAGGGGCTACTTGATCTAGAGATAATGGATGCAGTGGAAAGGATGCTTAATTCAGAGTCAAAGGACCTAAGTTCAAATCTTGACTCTGCCACTTATTAACTATGAAACCTTGGACCAATCCCATAACCTCTCTGGTCCTCAGTTTTCTTAATTTTAAAATGAGAGTCTTGGAAAAAATAATCTCCATGGTCTCTGCCAGCTCTAAATCTATGACCTATACTTTGTATCCCCTCTAACACTTTGCCTAGAGCCCTACATGCAGTGGATACTCTACAGATTTATTGCATTGAATTCTCCAGAACCCCCCAAAAATTCCAGCACACTCTAGCAAATTTTCAGAGAATCCCAGCAAATTTAAGACAAACATGTTTGGAAAAGATGCATCAGAGCCAGCTACATAGCATAGATGATAAAGCAATAGGCCTGGAGTTGGAAGAACCTGGGTTCAAATCTGCCCGCAGACACTTTCTAGCTGTGTTGACCCTGGGCAAATCACTTAATTCAGTTTGCCTAACCTTTGCCCTTCTGTCTTAGAGTTGTTACTAAGACAGAAAGTAAGGGATTAAAAAAATGCCACAGGTGAGCTTCCTTCCCCTTATCTGGCTCTCTTCTTCTGAACAAAGAATGAGCAAGCCTCAGCCGTCCCCAAAGGGATGGTGACTAGGCATTGTGGGGGTCTATAACTCACGATCTCATAATTTCTCCACAATATACATGAGGTTCACAATGAGCTCCCTGAAATTTCAGTAGAGGCTGGGCTCAGAATTCACTGTCTCCAAAGCTGAGCAAACAATCCCAAGTTCACTTAGCCATTTGATCATTGTTGGAACCAACAGAGAACTTGGCAAAAAGGAGCCTCAGTAGGATATATAGAGTCCAGACCCCTGCCACTAGGTAAATGAATGATCAAGTCATCTATTTCTAAGGTGGCCTCATGGTGTGGTACAGAATCTTGGATTTGGAGACAGAAAGCCTGGACTTCAGATCCCATAACAACTGCTTACTAACTGTGTGGGATTAGGCAAATCCCTTAAACTCTCTAAAATCTCAGTTTGTTCTTTAAAATGGGAAAAATAATATCTACATGTTCTCTGGGTAATTGTGAGAACAGTTCTGGATAACTTTAAGACTTTAGAAAAATTTAAACTTATTATTTCTATATTATGTTATTAATTATATATTACATACAATATTAATTAATAATATCAATAAACTTATGTTAAAATTATAATCCTAACTTCCTAATAACACTTGGTATATATTGCTAGTTCTCTGAAATAAACTATGAGTACCCTGAGGTAAAAAACTGTGCCCTATTCCTCTGCTCCCCTTCTGCACCAAGGCAAGTTACAGGTCTTCAGGCAAAGGTACCTGAAGGGAGACAGAGATTCTGGGAAGAAGCTGACATGCTCAAAGTATCAGCCTTCAATATATAACTTTAAACTCCATCCACCCATTCATACACACACACAGAGCCAATCACTGTCCTCATACTTTTCATTCCATCTTCTAGAAATTTGTCCTATCAATCATTCTCTCTCACCTGCCTCCTTCCTGTCCCTCCCTCCTTGTCTCCCTCTTCTCTCCCTCCCCTTCCACTCTCCAGTTTCTCCCTCCATCCTTTCCTAGACTTACAAATAGATGAATTTTCCCTCTATCTTGAAAACAAAACTTCATTTCACCTTGTCATATCATGCTGTTTCACCTTTCCAAAGACAAACCCCTAGAAAACAACCCATGTATCTTTACTGGCTCTATTTCTTCATTCCCACTCATTTCTGACCCCATGACTGAACTAAAACTGCTCTTTTCAAGGTAATGAGGACTCTCTGAACTGCTAAATCCAATGGATATTTCCTCATTTGAATTTCTTTTGACCTCACAGTAGTTTTTGAAACTTAACTATCCCCCATTCCTGGGTACTCTCCTTCCTTAGTTTCTATGACAGTGCTCTTACCTTATTCTTTTCTTTCCTCACTGACTGCTCATTCATGATTTCTTTACTCAGTTGACTCCATCTTTTGCTTCCTAAGCATGGGCCTTCCCCAAGGTTCTGTCCTGGGACCTCTTCTCTTCCCTCTCAACACTCTCTTTTCATTCAGCAAAGCAAGCATTTACTTACTGTTTTGGTGAGTCCATCAGTTCACATGGATTCAGTAATTATCGTGTATGTGTGTGTGTATGGAAGAGAGATGGAAGAAAAAAGGAAGGAAGGAAATAAGCATTTATTAAGCACATGTATGTGCCTTTCCTTGTGCTAAGCACTTTACAAATAATATCTCATTTGATCCTCATGATAATCTCTAGAGATAAATATTATTTTTAAAGTTTTAGTCAAGGAAACTAAAGCAAACAGAGGTTAAATGATGTGCCCGGGTCACATAGCTAGTAAGTGTCGCTAGGTTAAAGTACAAATATCTGGCACTTAGAAAATCTATAAAGTTTAGTTGGATTCAGATAACAGAGCTTTGTCATATTATCCCTTCACATTAAGTACCAGTGGAGTTAGCAACTGTTTGCTAACTGTTCTCCAGACTCAGCATCACTTCTCCTCTCTCTACATCTTTGTTAAGGTTGTTCCAAATGATGGAAATTTACTCCTCCACACTTCTACATCTTAGAATGCAATGACTGAGTCGATCAATCAAGTGAACTCATCCTTCTTAAAATAAGTGATAAGATGCTCAATCAATCAATCTCAATCATAAGCTAAGTGCGAATAGTTTCTGAAAGGCATTAGATGAAGTGAAATGATTCCAGACAGGAAGTCTGTTCCAATTAATTGAGGAAGTCCATCATACTGTTTGGGTCCTGCAAAAATATCATCAAACTGGTTGGAATAGGAGAGTTCCAGTAAGTGACAAGCCAGGAGAGAGTGCTACAGAAAGCTCCAGAAAGGAGGGACCCTGTTAGAGGTGGGTATGGGAAAGGAGAGGCTTTGGCTTTAAAAATTAGCCTAGGTCTCTTCCCTTGGTTTAGGTCTTCCTCCATCCACTCTACCCACTCTAAATGGAGGAAGACCTTACAAGCTTCAAAGTGTCCAGAGGATCCTGGACTTTCCATCCTCTCAGCAATATCTTAGTGGTATCTCCGAATCAGCTTTCAGACTGCACTGGGAGCCAAGGACAGATTTGATATTAATTCATGGTTCCACAAGGAACCCAGCAAATAAACTACACCATACCTAAATTCAAGCTATACTGGTAAATGTTAACAAAGAACTCTCTGGGGGGAAAAATGAAAATTAATCCCTATTATTAACATTTTCTCCACTGCTTTCTCAAGTCTAGACAATTAACAAAATAATAATCCAAGCCCTGATCTGTAATGTTTGCCAATTTCTGAGGTGTAAAGTTTCATACTCAGAATTTAATAAGTGGCTCTTGTGAGCTAGTTCAATCTGGTTTCAGCACACCCTTTAGATTAAGGTGAATTTCTGGAGTACCCACAACTGAAAGAAAAGGCTTACCAGCAACCGGGAGCTAGGAATGACCTTTTTGCCACAGAGTACCCTCGAAGTTTTAATACACTTTCTCTTGGGCTCTATGTATTTGGGAGAAAATGCGTCAAACTTTTGTGAGGGGATATTTTGTACCAATTGTCCTTACTGTTCCACCTTTAAAAATACTCCTATCTAAAAGTTACTTAAGATTAATTGACTAAATTGGTTCTGAACTAATTATCTTGGATAGTGGTGGGGAGCTCATCTGTGGGGGCTTGAGACAATGGCATTAGAAAATGACTCCCAATTCCTCAGAGGTACCCCTAGATCCCTGAGAGGGAGATATAGCCTTGCTCAAGAATCTGAGACTCATCTGTAAGAGATGAAAAATGCTATCCACAGTCAAAGAAGGAACTGTTGGAGTCTGAGTGTGGATCAAAGTATGCCATCTTGTGTGATATGTGTCTTCTGCACGACATGAGCAATATGGAAACATATATTGCATGAAAGCATTGGTATAACGTATATCAGCTTGTTCACTGCCTCAGAGAGAGGAAGGAAGGGAGAAAATCTGAATCTTAAAATGCCAGAAAATAATTGTCAAAAATTGTTCCTACATGTAACTGGAAAAAAAAATAATTAAGAGCAAACATGAGAAAAGATGTTTCAAAGCTTAAATGATATAAACCAGCCCCTCCAAGGCTCAGTTCAGGGGCAATCTCCTTCTAAAATATTTTCACTTTGTTGTATCCTTTAGAAAATAGAGTATTTAATTTTTATCTTTGTATACTCAGTACCTTGTATAATGCCTCCCAAATATTAGGAATTACCACCATCCTCTTCATTCTCATCATCACCCTCCCACCAGAACCTCAGCTCTTGGGACACTGATCTTTGATCCAAGAACTTCCTGAGAATCAGGCCCGCAGATTGCTTCCTGATCATTTCCAAACTATGTGTATCTTCCTTCCCCCTTCTCTAGCTCTTTTTTATATATTATCTTCTTTCTCCATTAGAATGGAAGCTTCTTGAAGGCAAGGACTATCTTGATTACTCATATTTCTTTCCTCAGTACATAGAGATCACTTGAAACATGCTTTATCATTCATTTGTTCATTTGTGGAACAGCCTCTATCTCTTGGCTCTGGGCATCTTATCTGACAGTCCCCAAAGCCTAGAATGCTCTTCCTCTTCTGCTCAGACTACTGACCTTCCTGGCTTCTTTGAAGTTCCAAATAAAATTCTATCTTGTACAGGACACCTTCTCCAACTTCTCTTAGTTCTAGTGCCTTCCTTCTGTTAATTATCTCTTATTTATCCTGTATGTATGTATGTATGTATGACTTGTTTTGTATATTTCTGTTTGCTTGTTGTCTACCTCATTAGACTGTAAGCTCCTCAAGGGTAGGTACTATCTTTTGCATCTTTTTTTTTTTTTGCATAGTCAGTGCTTAGCACGGTGCCTGGCACATAGTAGGCGCTTAATAAATGTTTATAGATTGATCAAACATGGAGACCCCCACTGCTTCTGGGTGCAACTCATGCCATTTTGGAATAGCTCTAATTATTAGGAAGTTGTAGAGTTGTTTTTTTTTTCTTTAAGAAAAAGCCAAAATCTACCTCTCTGTAAATCTCCACACATTACTTCTAGTTTGGCCCTCAGCCAAGTAGAACAAGTCTAATTCTTATTCCATAAGGCAGACTTGAAAGTTCTTGAAGGCAGTAATGTTGTGTCCTCACCCCATGGTCCCAAATCCCTAGCCAGATCTTCCTTTCTCTAGGATAAGTACCCTATTTCTTTCCATTGATTCTCAGATAGCCTGGGGTAGGAATGATGATTTCTAACATCTCCTTTTAGTCTTACTGCCTGTGAGTCCTACAAAACCAGAATGGGCTTTGTTTTCTGTAAATCCTTTTGTAAACTATAAAGCATTTTAGAAGCCATAAAGGGTTTTGTAAACTCTGGAAGGCATCCTATGTGTAGGCCACTATTGTTATTATTATCCTAGTGAATCCTCAATGATGGCAGGGTTTTCCCCAGAGGCATCTTTCTCCTCCTGCTCTTCTCTTTTTAGGGAGGAGAGAAGAGCCAGGAAAGGGTTGATCTCATCCACAACTGTGACACTCCCTTAGCTGTTTTTAGGGAACTCCTCTAAGGGGAAAGATGCCCAGTTGAGAATACTTTGTACTGACCTAGCAACAGCAGATGCCATGAGCAAGGCAGTCAATTGGAGTTGGCTCTGGAAGGTCTTTGAGATACTTCTCTCCCCCATCTAGATCCTGGTTCTGAGATTCCTTTAAAAAGGAACAAAGGGGGCAGCTGGGTAGCTCAGTGGATTGACAGCCAAGTCTAGAGACTGGAGGTCCTGGGTTCAAATAAGACCTCAGACACTTCCCGGCTGTGTAACCTTGAGCAAGTCAGTTAACCCTCCTTTGCCTAGTCCCTACTGCTCTTCTACCTTGGAATTAATACATAGTATTGATTCTAAGAGAGAAGGTAAGAGTTTATTTTTTAAAAAAGGAACAGAAATTTCTATTTTCTAATGATAGATGAGAGCAAAATAATGCAAATGTCTTGTAAGAAAAAACGGGATATACTAAGGATCAGGAAACCTCAGCTGTGTTCCTGGCTAGGTCACAAACCAGGCATGTGGCCTTCAGTAAGCCTCTTTCTTCTCTGAGCTATCTGTAAGATGAAAAGATTAGACTAGATCACTAGTTCTCTAACTTTTTGGTGTCAGGACCTGTTTACACCCTTAAAAATTGAGGATTTCCCCCTCAAAAAGCTTTGGTTTATATGGACTACATTTATGAACATTTACCTCAGCCAAAATTTAAATTTTTGTAAGTATGGAACTAATTTTGACCTCCAGGACTCACTGACCCTTGACTCAGGACTCAGGACCACCAGGCCCTTGGACCACACTTTGAGAAGCATGGGGCTCAAGGACCTCTAAAGTTCTTTTCAGCTTTAAACTTCCATAGTCTAAGGTCTCCAGGCTCTGATGTTTTCTGTTCTGTGTTCTAAAATCTCTTGCAGTTTTGACATTCCTCAGTTCTATGATTTACCCCTGGGAATGGAGCGCAGACACCAAGATTTCACACTGATATGTCATCTTAGAGTCTTTCCTGAGAACAGTTTGATGGGGGAGGCAAGAGAGGCCAAGAATGGTCCTCAGGGCTCACCAGGCAGAGGAAGCTGGAGGCCTTAAAGATAAAATTGGCTGATTTCCTCATTTTTGCAGGGCTGGCCAAGCCTGATTCTCCCTACCTTTAACTGAACTTGGGTCTTGGAGTTTCAAGGGCTGAACGTGTTGAGAGCTGGAGCTCAGAGTCCCAAGTATGTAAATGGAAAGAGGCCTGTCCTCCAAGAACTGATGGAACAGAGTCCTCTGGCTGTGAAAACAGCCACATGGATACACACAGAGTCATGAAAACTCCCCAGACTCTACCTCATCTGTCAAAACATTGCAATGGAAGAGGCCCTGCAATATTACAGAAAAATAGGTGGGGAGGAGAAATAAGAGGGAGAGAGGCAGAGAGAGACCAAAAAGGAGGGAAGCAGGAAACACAGACAGAGAGTACAGGCACAAAAATAGAGAGAAACACATTCTTGCAGAGACCCAGAGAGGGAGGAGAGACAGAAACAAACAAGAGCACCCAAAGAAGTAGAGACAAAGAGAAAGAATTAGAAAAAAGCAGGAGGGCACAGACAGAGAGACAGAAAGAGGGAGAGGGAGAGACAGAGAGAAACCGAGGCAGATAGGAAAAGACAGTCAGAGATAGAAAAGAAAAACAGCCAGATGAAAAAAAAAAAAAGAGAGAGACTAGGAAAAGATGACGAGGGAAACTTAGATGTTGCAGACCAGGAGTTCTTAAACTTTGATGTGGTGTAGAAACCTCTGGTGGTCTGGGAAATGGTATAAACCCCTTTTCAACATCATTAAAAAAAAAACTTAAAATGGAATGAAATGCTAAATTTCAGCAGGAAGTTAGTGAAAATAAAGATGTGTTGTTTTTGTTTGTTTGTTTTTTTCCCCATCCAAATTCACAGACCCTCTGAAATCTAACATGGATCCCAGGGGAGAAGGAGGGGCTCAATCTATGGACCCCCAGATAGAGGAACATGAAAATTATAGGGAAAGCTATTCCAACATCTTTTGTCAGGAATCCCTTGGTACCCCATACTCTTTTAGGTCTAACTTGTCATTTTACCCCCTGGACCTCAGTTTTACCAGCTTATAAAAGTCTCTAAGTTCCCTCATTCTGTGCTAATATTTTAGAACTCTAAACTTGGGTCCTTGACTATCCCACCCAAGGTGAAGTCACCCACTTTGGCCTAGAGGCTCAACATTTTGCTATGGGATCCTTTGTAGTTCCTATAGCTCCCTGGCCTTCAGCCCATTTTGGCCACCACTGAACCATTATTCTTTTCAGTGACTGCTTTCATCACCCAGTACCTCTGACCAAAGACCTGCAGTGCTTCTTAATTGAATTGAAATAAGTCCAAATAGCTTCATCTGCCTAATTCCATCAGGGACTTCACTATGTGCCCTTGGGCAAACTATTTCCCTCTCCTGGCCTCAGTCAATGATTGTGTTAGATGAGGGGCTTGAACAAAGTGATCTCCCAGGTTTCTTCTAGTTCTAATATTCTACATTCTAGAATTCTGTCATTCAAGGCCTTTCTGTAGGCTAACATTCTATGTTCTTTTTTCTAGGGTCTCTTCCAGCCTATGCAGTTCATTAAAACCCATAGATCTTTTTTTTTTTTTCATGTAGAAATGACTTTCTCACCTTGTCCAGTTCATTTCGAATTTTATGTCTTAAGATCTCTTCCAAATAACATTCTATTATATATCTCCATTATCTTATATCCAAAGGTCTCATCTATATCTTGGGATCCTGAGAGGTAGCGTCATAGTAAGACCACAGGACTTGGAATCAAAAGATCTGCTTTCTTGTCATGGTTCTAATACTAATTAGCTATTTGACTTTGGGAAAGTCACTACCTCTATAATACTAAATTCTGTCGTCTATAAAAAGGGAATGATAATCCTAGTACTACCTTACAGGGTTGTTATAAGAAAAGTGCTTTGTAAACCTTACTGTCCACTAGAAATGGGAACTATCATCATTAACCTATGTATTTTGCCTACAATTAAGATAGGCTAACACTAGGTGGTGATAATGTCCCATGGGATATTGAGGAGGGGGTCTCTACAGCTTTCAAGATTTCTACCTTGATATTGAGGAGATATTGAAATGAGATATTAAGGAGGAGATTCTCCCTACAGACTTAAAGAATTAAGGACAGTTATTGGAAATTTCTCACAGTTCAGGTATAGAATTTTGGAGGACTTTAAGGCATGGGACAGAGTTTTAGTTAGGAGAGAAATAAATGTCTGCTTTCTCAAGCCCACTCCTCTTCAGCCCTCACCATTACTTATTGAGCTACCATGTGGGGAGATCATATTAAATGGTTTAGGGGAAAACTCAGAGGCAAGAGGAAATGTGGTCCTTGCCTTTTTGGAGGCCCCTTTTTGGACCAAAGTCCAGAGTCTCCCCTGAGACTCTAATCCTAATTCAGCAATTCTCTCTCTTCCTCCTCAATTCTTCTCTATCCCTCAACCACTCAGAGTCAGGCTTTTCCTGTTTCCCAAGGTGAAACAGGAAAGTATCTGAAAGACTTCTGGAACTCTTGAACTAATGAAAGAAGACTCCTCAGAGTAGTTCTAGTCAGTTCTCAGGCCTCCTATAAGCATTCCAATAAGAACCTTTGAAAGACAATGAATACTTTCTCCTCCTCCTTCTCCTTCTCTTTGTCCCTCTCCTCCTCCTCCTCCTCCTCCTCCTCCTCCTCCTTCTTCCTTTCTCTATTTCTCTTCCTCTTCTTCCTCCTTTTCTTCTTCTCCTCCTTCTCCTTCCTTCTTTTCTCTCAAGTAGACCCATGATCTTATTGATTTGGAAGACCCCTCCAATGAGGCAGCTCATAACACATCCATGCCTGCCTATCTTGTGCAACTCTTTTTGTTCATAACCTCCATAAAGTTTGCTACAGGAGTCCACCCAATGTTTTGAGAGCCTCTTGTTCTCTCTCTCTCCCTCTCCCTCTATCTCTCCTTCTCTCCCTCCCAACTCCCCCCCTCAAAATTACAAGGGTACCAGTGTAGCACCTTGGTTGAGCACTATCATTTTTCATTCTTGTCACATGGCCAACCCCTTTTCTCCCTGACATATAATTTCTTTAAGCTTGTTCTTTTGAGTTACTCTTTGGTTCTATGTTACAGCTTGCTCATGCATCCATCATGCCTCTCTCCTCTGCCTTCTATGTGATGATATTCATCTTCAGTTCATCAGAGGCAGTGGGGTTCACTGCTGTATAGCAACACTGGTAAAATGTTGTTTTGGTTTTTCTGGGACACTTAAGGTCACTAAAAGACTTTCACAATTTCTTGAAAGCAATTCTCCTTTTCAGTTCTAACTCATTGTTCATCTATACCATCTGTACTATCCATCATGGGTTACAGATTTTTGGACAAGATGTGTCTATCCAAACACATGTTGAAACCTGGGCAATGGTCATTCTTCATCCACTTGGTCTTTCTTTTGTGGATGGTCAGGCCAAACTCCCTTAAATGATTATAAATACCTTTCAGAAGCTCTGCAATGTCCTAGGGCTTGGTGTAATCAATACAAAGTCTCCTACAAACAGGAGCAGCTGGGGGAACCTCATATCCACTGGAAATTCCCATTCAACCTGGACTCTGCACTGGATCTCCTCTATCACAGTGGTAAATAATTTTGTCCAGCAGACCAGCTTCCTGATTTGTGGGTCTATTGATGTTTATTATCAGAAAGTCATCTAACAGAGTTATTTCTGTCATCTCATCTTCCAAAAAGTCTTGAATGATCTTACTACATGGACAGGAGACACCTTGTTACCTTTTCACTTAATCTATTTGCCTCGGTTTCCTCAACTATAAAGTGGGGATGATAATAGTACCTATTTCCTAGGGATTTGTTGTAAGGATAAAATGAGATAATATTTGTAAAGCATTTAGCTCTTAACCAGGTACATAGTAGATTCTATATAAATGTTAGCTATCATCATCATTATCCTTTCCATTTTTTCCCATTCCTTGAAATTGCTGTGCTGTAGCTTGTTTTATAATCATTAATTTACTCGCTCATAATGCTTCTCCAGCTCAGGAAGGGAGGAGATAGGGGGAAAAAAGGAAAATGTGAAAGTATGAAAAGAAGATGACAGAACATCTGAGTCTGAAGGATTGCTTTCCTCCAAGCCAGCCAGTGAGTCAGCATTGTGGACTGTAATGAAAACAGGAGTGAGAGATTGGGTTGAACCAGGGTGTGACTCCCTAAAATGTATCCTGCCTTTTGGGTTTCAGGGAATAATTATGAGTAGTCCTGAGAGAAAATGTATTAGGCAATCTGCTTAAACAGGAAAATCCCCCCTTGCCACATAAGTTTTTCCCTCATTCATCATCCCAGGATTTGAAATTTCATCATTCTGAAGTCATTCCTTTAAGATGACAAGCCTCCTCCATTAGAACAAGAAACCTTCCATGGGAGATACACCATATTCCATTAGGATGAATGAATCCAGCAATTAATAAGTTCCTGCTGAGTTAAATGAACGCTGGGGTCTGTGCTTTAGGGGATAGAACATTTCAGTGAAATGATTCCTGCCTACATGGAACAGAGTTTAGTAGAGAGGTAAGACAACAATAACAGACATTTATTAAGCACTTGCTGCATGCTAGGCACTATGCTATGAACCAGGGATGCTGAAGAAAGACTAAAAAATGGTCACATACTAAAGTGACAACATGCAAACAACTAGAGGCCCACAGAAAACTATAATACTCATCATATGGGCTTGTAGATTTAGAACTAGTGACAGACCACAGAGCTTATCTCGTTCAAACTTCTCATTTTACGGATGAGGAAACTGAAGTCAGGAGTGATTATTTGCTTGCTCAAGGTCACAATAGTAGAAACAAAGCTGGAGTTCAAGTCCTCTAAAATAGAATTCAGTTCTCCTGAAGCTGTGGACAGCAGATAGTGTCTACTGTACCAAATCCAGAACAAAGAAAAGCATCACAAATGTGATTACCTGAGTAAAAACAGGGCTGATATGTATTCCTTCCAGAAAGAAAAAATTGGTAGGAGAATATTATTACTATTGCTAATAATATTAACAGTAGCTGACATTTTTGTAACATATTTTAGTTTGAAAATAACAACGGCGCCATGAAAACATCCAATGTTTCTTTGGGGCGTCAGAGGAGCCATTATCTCATTCATGTGAATAGCCTTTCCAACAAGCCATACACACCATCCTATCCTGTGTAATTCCCATCCATGTTCTGAGAACTCTCTTTAGAGGATCTGCCCAATGAGTTGGAAATATTCCTCAAGACCTCTTAACATCGCATGGGTACCAAGATGGATGGCCACTTGTTCATCTGTTTTAGAGAAGATTCTTCTGGAAGTATGGGTTGTACTCAATGGTCTCTGGGGGCCCTCCTACACCCCAGATGTTGTGATTCCCTGATACATTCTACAACCTTCTGAGGAAGATAACACAAGCATTGGATAGAGAGTTGGCCTCGAAGTCAAGGAGACGTTGATATAAGACTTACCTCTGATACCTAGAAGCTATATGTGACCTGGCCAAGTCATTTACCTTCACTGCTCTAGGCAACTTTCAAAACCTAGAATTTGCTGACTACATTGGTAATGGGAGCTTCCTCCCCTGGGAATTACTAATCTCAATACAACCATACCTCTAGCCCTGACTGAAGATGGAATTAACTCTATCCTGCCCATTTTTAGATATAATCACCAGAATTGTATACACCTCACTTATCCATAAGTGGGGGAAGTCTGTGACCCACATGTACGATAGTGAGTGATGAATCAGAATCAACTGATTGCCCCCTGGGCAGTCCTAAGCAAAGGGTTAGCTGTAATTGGTCCATGTAAAGGGAAGGAAGGCACAGGAAATGACAAAAAGAATGGTCTTTAAAAGTGGCAAGAACTTCCTGTGAGGGGGTCTTTGGCCTTCCACTTGACCCTCAAGGATTTCCTGCTTGGAACCTTGGACTGCTCTTGAATCTTCCCTTAGAACTACTTCATGGGTGAATGAAAAAGGCTGACTTCCTTTTCCTGAATTTTCCTGGAGGTACTAGCCTCTGGAGAGGCCTCCTCATCTTGGAGGAGGCTTCATGGCTAAAACCCTTGTTTCATTTACCCCTGTCTCCCTATTGCTAGGGTCTCTAAAGCCCTGCCTGGTTTGGACCAGGCCCTGGTAATGTCTCTGATTTCTTTACTTTCACTCTTTTTCCTTTTGTAAATAAACTACCATAAAAAAAGTCATTCTGACTTGAATAATAATTCCCAGCAGCCATGCTCTTGTAAATTTAGTCCAACCCTTTAATATTTTATCCTTTACATGACCCTATCATCTATAAGTATAAACTGAGACTCAGAGTGGTATGTTGAATTATCCAGCTTTTAAATAAGGAAGGTAGAACTCAAACCCATGTCTCCTATCTCCAAATATGGTGCTCTTTACTACATTGTGGGGCAAAGGACCATTATGGATCTTCCTGTCAGATAGCTAGGATCTTCTCAATGAAATGGGAGCCAAAGTCATCTGCTGAGAGAGAGGGTTTGAGAGTGGAGTTGGGAGACTGAGAAGAAAAGATTTCAAGAATTGCTGCGGGCAATGAACTAGGAAATTTAAAACTGTCACATTTTTTAAATTGTCAAGTGTCAATGAGAACCGTGCCGAGCCACATATCCTAAAAATTAGTGCCATGTAGTGACTTTGTTAGGAAAACACTGGGGAACCTGGGAATTGAGTTAAGGAATGTAACCGTTAGAGTTCATTACCTAAGGTTAAGGATTAACAAATAGGCTGAGGATGACAGAAGAGCAAGGGGTCAAAGCATTAAGATTAATGAATCATTTCCACTTTATGGTACACTATGGAGTCCAAGGCAAGGGGTGGAGGCAGATGAAGCCAGAAGGTGGTCAAGGAGCCAGGTTGGAAGGTGCCAATGCAAGGAAGAGCTGATCTGATATGAATAATGATGACAGATTGGGAGTAACCTCAGAATTTCAGAATTAAAAGGGAACTCTACTCCAAGAGCATCTGGCCCAACTTGAACAAAAATCCTCCCTGAAGCATCCCTAACAAATAGTCAAAAACCTTTGCTTGAAGCTCTCCAAAAAGTGGGAAACTACCCCTTAAGACAGCCTATTTACTCTGGAAAATCTATAAAGAAAAATTTTCCTTTTGTTTAGTCATTTTTCAGTTGTGTCCAACTCTTCGTGGTCTCATTTGGGTTTTTCTTGGCAAAGATATTTATTTCCTTCTTCAGGTCATTTGACAGATGAGGAAACTGAGGCAAAAAGGGTTAGGTAACTTACCTAGGGTCACACAGCTAGTGAGTGTCAGAGGTCAGATTTGAACTCAAGTTTCTAGACCCAGTGCTCTAATCACTGAGCCCTCTAGCTGCCAGCTTACATGGAACCAAAGAGAAGCAATATGGTATAGTGGTTTCAGAACTGGTTTAGGAGTCAGGAAAATGAATGAGCAGTGACTTAGGAATCAGGAAAATGTATTCAAATCTTGTTTCTCAAGTACACTTGCAAGGTAACCTTAGAAAAACCACCTAACCTCTTAGTGACCCAGGTAATTCCTAAATTGAAACGAATATGCAGTGATAGAAATTCCTCACTGGGAACTCACTGCACTGATGAAATCGTAGGTCCAGGCCCCTCAAAAAGAGCCAAAGGCAGACTTCCTTTAACTTTCTACTAGAACCCTCTAGAGCCAAACAGTTCCATTTGAATCTGTCTTTCCATGAAAGCCCTATCTACTCTAACTCTATAATTCTGGCTAAACAATCATCTCCATTATAACATTCTGGACAAATGACCATCAAGCCTTTGCTTGACCTCCTGGGAGGGGACCCCTACTGCTTCCTAAAGGTAGGCAGCCCATTTGATTTGGGGATCGTGACCTCAACAAGTCTTTTTTTTTTTCAGGCCAAGCATGCCTGCTCTCTACATCAAACAATGTTTTACATGTAGTCAATCCTATACAAATGCTTCATTCATTCATTCGTAGGAGCATAATTTCATTTGGGAAGCAACTAGAAACAATCAAATACAATCCCCAACTTTTTTTTTTAACAGATGAGGAAACTGAGATCTGAAGAAATTAAATGACTTACCCAGAGTCAGAAGGCTGGTAAGTACCTGAGATGGGGCTGAACACAGATCTTCTTGACTCCAAGTCCATCACTATCCACCATGTTACACTGCCTCTCCATTCATTCATCTGGTCCTGCTTTATATGGTTTCATCCTGGTTCATGTGGAGTGAGGGATGGGCATCTTAGACGTAGGGCACCATAATCAGAGGGTCAAGATTCAGCAGAGGGAGAAGGAAATTAGAGGGAAATGCTGTCAGGGGGCTGCTCATTCACATTGAATTTCATAGGAAGGATTGTGTTCTGTTAGAGCTAGGAGGGATTTAGAGAACATCAACCCCCTGTTTTGTGGATGAGGAAGCTGAGATCCAGAGAGACTGTCATCTACCTAAGATCACACAGGTATTATCAGAGGCAGAATTCTGAACTCAGATCCTCTGACTAGCTCCAGTCACTATACCACATGACCTAGTTGATAGAACTTGCATAAGGCAATATGACATAGGAAACTAGGAACTTAAATAGAAAGGCATGGGTTAAAGTCCAGATATATACTAGCTAAGAGACCCTGGTCAAGTCACTTACCACTAAGTGATCTAGGCAAATCTATGGAAATATAAACTCAAAAGAAGATGATAACCTCAAATGGCAGCATGAACGCCCTAATTTGTGATTTTCCTATAACACTGAAAATATGGTTACTATTCCAGCTCCTATCCATGGTTCTAAATGCACTCATGTAGACTTTTTGACAGTCCTGAGGGAGTGGAAGTACAGAGGAAAAGGAGGAGGTGGAGGAGGAGGAGGAGGAGGAAGAGAAGGAGAACGAGGAAGAAAAGGAAGAAGAGGAAGACAAAGAAGAAAAGGAGGAGGAATAGGAGGAAGAAGATGAAGATGAGGAGAAAAAGAAGGGGAGGAGAGACAGGGAGTGCCCTTAGGGTAGGAGGAGAATAAAGGTTGCTGTCTAGAAAAGTAGTCCTAGGAGGGGCAGCATACGGTGTTGTCAGAACATGCTGAATTAGAGAACATAGTACAAAAAAATAGAGAGATGAAAGAACAAATTTCTCATCTTCAGGTATAATATATTTCTATAGAACTTAATAAAATAATGATAGTGGTGGTGATCCTCAATTTTGTGTAGTAACGACTCCTATTTTTCTCATTCTTTAAAGTTTATAGAGAACTTTCCCCACAACCCTATGAGGTACTGAGTGTATTATTGTCTCCATTTTTATACAGATAAGAAAACTGAGATGAAGTCACCTTGAGCAAGTTCTTTCCAAAGTCATGACTTGATGAGACTTCCAGGTTAAGATGGCTGCAGAGTAGAAGCAGGGCACTTTACTCTCCTCACAACTGACCACCAGCAAACCTCCAAAGGACAAAAGAAACAAATCCAGATGAACAAAGGGACTCCACAATAGGGCTCAGCATCGGAGGTATGTGGGATCTGGGCATTTCCAGGCTATAAGGGGGATCAACCCTCCCCCACCCCACCCACAGTACCAGAGTCACAGGCTGCATGCACCCCAGAGTTAGAGAGAGCTGGGGCAACGAAACCTTGCTTCTTGGCACCTGAGACCCCAGGAGGCTAGAGAGTGCAGACCTTGGGTGCGGGAGTGGAGCTGAGAGAGGCAGCAGACAGTGGAAGGAGCTCAGTGAGCTGAGACTCAGGGGAGAACCTCAGGCGGAGGGGCAAGCGTGGGCCAATTTCTGGCCTCTGGGCAGCTGACTAAGACCACCAGGGGCTTGACCCTGAGAACAGCTAGTCTAGAGACTAGGTTGGGAAGTGCAGACCTTGGGCGCAGGAGTGAAGCTGAGAGGGGCAGCAGATAGCAGACCTAGCAGACATTGGAAGGTGGGAGACTGGCAAAGTAGCCTTAGGCAAAAACTGCTCCTTAGCTCTATACACAGAGAGTCTGCCTGCCTTACTCAGACTTCTGGCTGAGAAAGCATAATGATGACAAGCAAGGCCCAAGAAATAACCACCAAAAAGACCAAGAAAAAAGCTCTAACACTTGATAACTTTTGCACAGAAAATACCCAGAAAACAAAGGAGAACAAACTATTAAAGATATACAAACCTTCCCAAAAAAATGAAAGTTGGTCACAAGCTCTTGAAGAGTTCAAATCTGAGATCATGAGAAAAATGGAAGAGATCTGGCAAGAAAAGTGGGAAATAGTTCAAAAAGAAAATAACAGTTCAAAGTCATGATGAGTCTGGCTGAATTTCACTTTAAGGTACTTGACAACATGACCACCATTATATTTATACCAATACCTACCACATACAGCTCTGGCTGTGGGGCTGCCTCCCTCTAATCTCTCTCTCTCACTCTCTCTCTCTCTCTCTCTCTCTCTCTCTCTCTCTCTCTCTCTCTCTCTCTGTCTCTGTCTCTCTCTCTGTCTGTCTCTCTCTCTCTGTCTATCTCTCTCTCTATATATATATATATTTTTTCCTCTCCCTCTCTGTTTCTCTTTCCCTTTTTCTTCTATTGCTTTGATTTATTTTTCACCTGCTCATCCATTCTCTTTGTTTTTCCCCCTTTCCCCCTTCTCTTTGCACATTAAGACTGCAATCCCTTCAACTTCTTATATCATAAGTGCCTCTCAGGATGAGCAGATTGCTGACCCCTAAGTAAAACATTTACCTGCCTGAAAACGTTGCCTTGGGTCAGATGGTCCACACTTTGAGACTCCTCAAGTTTCGAGGATTCTGATTTCTAAATTTCAGTGTTCCTGAAATCTCAAAGTATGAGCATCTAGAATGTTATGATTCCTGGAATCTAAAATTTTAGTGATTTAGAAGAGGGGAATGCCATATTGGCCTCTGACTACTTCAGACCCAAGGGATGGGTTGACTATTTCTTTCATAGTACTCCTCTCAGGCACCTGTTAGGTGCCTCTAAGGCCTCAGGACTCTTTTCTTTCTTTTTGTCTGAAATCAGTCTTCTTCCAGGGAGAGAAATTATCATTCACAATTACATAGTCTTCTGGCTTTCTAGTTAAAAGAAGATTGTGGTGATGTGGGAAGGGTTGGGGAGCACTTTGGGAAAGGAAGGATCAAGTTCAAGGAGTTGGGAATAACAACTAAATACTATTAAAAGATTAGTCACTTAATTTTCAGATTACAATGGAGAATTGTAGGAGGTCATTACAGAATCCCAGAACTCCAGAGCTGGCCCTATGTTTGATAGGCAGCACTCCAGGTTTTACCAATGTCTCTACATGGTGCTCTAGGGAGAGCATTAACTTTGAAGTCTGAGAGCCTGGGTTCAAAATCTCAACTCTGCCACTTACTATATATAATTCTTAGACTCTCTGTGCCTCAGTTTCCTTCTAAGATCCTTCTTATTTTAAATCTATTATCCTCATGTAAATGCCTATTTTATGCAAGTACACAGACTCCAAAAAGACACTGAGTTCTCATGAGTCCTCATATTTGTCCTTTGCCTAGAATCTCCTTCCTCCCCCTTTATACTTATCGAATTCCTGAACATTCTGTAAAATCCAACCATTCCAGGGAGTTTTCCTGATCATGCACGTTATTGGTGACCTTCTCCCTCAGTCCTCACACAATGGTCTATTTATACCACTCTCATATATATAATAGAATATACTGTAGCTTATTATCTTCTAGCAGAATATTGTACACACAGTAGGTCATTAAAGGATATTTATTGTATGATTAAATAATATTATGTACATTCATATCTATATTAGACTGGATGATAACTGTCATATATCATTCTAGGAAAACCCAACTGAATTCAGAGGGCATCTACCTACAGCAGGGGTTCTGAACTTTTTTTTTGTACCCTTTACACCCTTTGACAGCCTAGAGAAGCCTAGAGACCCCTTCTCAGAAACATATTTTCAAATACATAAAATAAAATAAATAGGATTCCCAAGGAAATCAATTACACTGAATTACAGTTATCAAAAAATTAAAACAGCAACCTCACAGATCCCAGGCTAATAATCTCTGTCCTCAAGGCAATATGAATTTCAGAGACCACTCCGGCTGGACATAGACCTCCTACCTCTGCAAAGGGATGGGGTAAGAATGTTTTCTTCTATTTTTTCTTTTGTGCCAATCTTATTCTTTATAATTATGCAACATTCACTCTTGATTTGCTAAAACTATTTTTAGGCGAACTGCTGTTTAACTGTGCATCTTCTTTCTTGTACTTGTGAAGTTGACTTTTTGAATCCAAGTGTTTGGCATTATATGAATTCTTATTACATTTTATTGCATTTGATTTAGCCCAACATTATAGCCAATTAAGAATTTTTCGGATCCTGTCTCTGCATCCAAAGGGCTGGCTTTTTCTCTCAAATTTGGATCATCCACGAATTCTATACGGTAGCCATCTATACCTTTACCCAAGTTGTTATGGGGCATGGGTCAAACATAGACGCCATCACTACTCTCCTAAATACTTGAATCCTTCTTGGGGTCTGGACCCTGCACTAATTCTGAAAACCTTTTAAATGTATTTACTTCTAGCCGCCATCTCTGTATTTTGTCCACAAGAATAGCACATCTAATGGTTGTTTTTTTTTTCCCGAGATCTAGACATATTACAACTAGAGCATTCTCCTGATGGGCCAGTCTAGGAGACTTATCAAAAAAAGAAACCAGGTTAGTTGGGCACGACCTGCTCTTGAGGAAGCCATACTGGGTCCTGGAGGTAGCTGTTTCCATTTTTAAATGCTCACTCATCCTCACTTAATAACATGTGCTAGAATTTTGCTAGAAATCAAGGCTGAGATGATAACTGATCAATAGTATGCAAACCACATGCTCTCCTCTTTTTTTTTTGAAAATTGGAGCAATATTTGCCTTTCTCCAATCCTATGGCACCTCTTTTATTCTCCATCTTCCCCCAGCAATTACTAGTTCAGCAATCATGGTTTCCAGTTTCCCTTGCACTATTATTGACTTACCCATAGAACAAGAATGGCACAAAAGAATACTTTTGCAGAGTCGGGAGGCTCACAAGTATTGCACACTGAAAGTATTTTCAGACTTTTTTAATACATTGATTGGTTCTGCTGATTTTTTGCCCCTTCTCTTTTCTTTGTCTTTAAAAATACAATTAGTTCTATAGCATCACTCTGAGAGGGGGGAGGGGATGGATATTTCAGAAAAATATGATAATGGAAAATAAAAGGCATCAATAAATAAAACTTTTAAATAGATTTAGCAGACTAAAAGTTCAATGGAAATCATGCATGTAATATGGCAGCCAATAAAGCTAATGGAATCTTAGATTCCATTAAGACAGTGAACCATATAGTATCACTGGAAAAAATATCATTGTTAAATAAATGGACCTTTTCTTTAAGGGAGAAGTTCAGTATTATTAAAAACAATATATAATTTCCCAAAAAACAATCTAGACCTGTCTCCTTCCTTTATTCAACTCTGGCCCAGCTCACTTTTCATGAACAATGTGTGTCCAAGCTAAATGTAGTGATTAGATGAACTCAATGGATTATCCCTCTAGCTGCATAGTTTGTTCAGTATAATGAGCATTTTTCATCCACTTGGTTTTCCAATGTGGATAGATAGATGAGTAATTATGAATTTCTTTGAGTAGGTTCTTGGTAGTCTGGCACTTGATATGATCAATACCATGTTATCTCCAAATGAAAATAGCTAGAGGATCTCACAAACCTTTCAGAATCCTCTTCCATCTGGACTTGGTGAATAAACAAAATATTTGTCATGTGTCTTTTGTGCACCAGACGCAAAAATATCTGTACTTTTGTACAAAAATTGTGCTTGGTGCTGAGATATAAATTCAAAAGTAATATGCTCTGCTCCCAAGAAATGTACATTTTACTAAGGAGATATGATGTCTTCACGAATAAATAAATAAATGATATATATGTAAAGATATCAAGTCATATTAAATTGATATGTATTAATTAAGCACCTGCTATTTCTCAGACAGTATACTAAGCTCTGGGGATACAAATGAAGGCAAAAACAATTCCTACCTCCAAGGAGCTGCCATTTTAATGGGGGAGAAAACATGTAAACAACTATGTACAAACAAGAGAGAGACAGGGTAAATTGGAGATAATCTCAAGGGGAAAACATTAGAACTAAGTGAGATCTGGGGACAGAGAGGTAGCACAATGGATAAAGAACCAGGCCTAGAGTCAGGATGTCTGGGGTT
This sequence comes from Gracilinanus agilis, assembly GCF_016433145.1. NCBI lineage: Eukaryota > Metazoa > Chordata > Mammalia > Didelphimorphia > Didelphidae > Gracilinanus > Gracilinanus agilis. Next base: position 99,240,621 of record NC_058132.1, read on the forward strand.
CAAATCTGGTCTCTGGGAAAATCACAGTCTTGATTACCTAGCCCTTGCCATTCTTCTCTTTTAGAATTGCTACTAAAACATAAAGTAAAAGTAAAAAAAAAAAAAAAAGTTCTAAGGAAGATCTAGGGGCATCTATGTAGCCTAGTGGATAAAGTACCAGATCTGACGGTTGAAGGAATTGGGTTCAAATCTACCCTCAGAGCTGTGTGACCCTGGGCAAGTCACTTAATCCCAATTGCCTAGTCCTTACCAATCTAGGACATAAGGTAAAGGTTAAAAAAAAAAAAAGAATTAAGGAAGATGTGCCTGGTGTAAAACCCAGTAGAATTTCATGTTGGCCACAGGAGGGGTTTGGGAGGAGGGGAGAGAAAGAACATGAATCATGGAACCATGGAAAAGTTTTCTTAATTGATCAATTAAATAAAATTTTAAAAAATTAAAATTAAAAAAAAAAGGGAAGATGTGCCTGGGAGTCTATTTTTCTCTTAGAACTTTGCCTGAGTTTCCCCTTTGCCCTTGGGCCATAGTTTTTTGAGTACAGGCCGTCCTGTCCAATCCTGTTGAATGGAAGAGGAACTCCCTGTAGATAATGAGCTGCTCCAGCTGTTCCTGGTTTGCCATGATATGATGCTGATTGCATCTAGCCCTGCAGCCGCACCCCCAGAAAGCCTTCTCCATAAATTCATAAATCACCCAAAAGAGATTGGCCTCCCTCCACCTAGAGGAAAAATCAAAGGTCTGAGGATGGGCCAGATCCGGCTTTGCAGCTGATAGGGAGCCCCTGGCACGGGGACAATCAATACTCCTATCCGGGGCACAGAATCTCAGAGAGGGAAGAGAGCGAGCCACGTTGCACGTGGGACTGTACGATGCTCCAAGCATCTCGGGCTGCTCCCGCTTCTGAAAGCCCTCTGAAAGCCTCTTAAACACTGGTATTCTCCCAGGCATGCCGCATGGCTGTAAATCCTACAGCAGCTCAATCGCTAGAGCCAAGGACCATGAACTTTGGTCTTGAAATAAGTATTTTGATAATGATCTCAGTATAATTGGTTTTCTTGGTCCTCCTATGTGTTTTAATTTATTATTTTAAAACATTTTTAATTTAAATTTTTTAATTTGAAGTTTAAACTTTTTAAAGTTTTTCTTAAATAAAAACGTTTTTTAATTAAAAAAAATTTAAAAACACTGAGAAAGGGTTCATAGATTTCACTAGACTGATGACCGTGCTGTGGTTATTGTTCAGTTGTTTTTCAGTCATATCCAATCAACTCTTTAGGATCTTATTGAGGGCTTTCTTGGCAATGACCCTGAAGTGGTTTTCCATTTCCTTTCCCAGCTCTTTTTATAGATGAGGAAACTGAAGCAAACAGGGTTAAGTGACTTGCCCAAGGTCACGGAGCTAGTAAGTAAAAGGTCAGATTCGAACTTGGGAAGATGAGTCTTCCTGACTCTCAGACCAATACTCTATCCATTGTGCCATAGTTACCCAGAGGATTTCATGACTTGAAATCTACTCTTCCTTGATCTATAGACCTCACTGTCCCTTCAAAGAAAAGTAGATTTCAAGACAAAAAATATTAAAAACCCTAGCTTTAGAGATTCAGAACTATCAGTTACCCAAAGGGATAAGAGAGGGGCCTGTCACAAAAAGATATACAGGCTACAGGATGCTGACAGGTGCCTAAGAAGTGACATTCAAAAGGTGATCATCCAGAAAATGGGTGATCAGAAAAGAAGGCAAGCCAGTCACCTAGAGATGGAGGAGTGCCATCTGAGGACAGCCCAAGGATGACTTTGCTACCTTCAAAATATCAAAAGACCTGAAAGAAAGTGTTCAGCATCCTGAGTGACTTTGGTGTCAGATCTATGGGAGCTGTGAGAATCTACAGGTACAAGAACTGAATAAGTTAAGAAAGCATGGATTGGGGTGGGGTAGGAAGACAACTAGGTGGCTCAGTGGATTGAGAGCCAGGTCTAGAGATGGAAGGTCTCGGGTTCAAACCTGGCCTCAGGCATTTCCTAGCTGTGTGACACTGGGCAAGTCACTTCAACCCCATTTTCTAGCTCATATGACTTTTCTGCCTTGGAATCAATATACATTCTTGATTCTAAAACAGAAGGTAATGGTTTAAAAAAAGAAAAAGAAATTACGGATGGATCAGAAGCCAACACCAATCATACAAGGACTACCTACAATGATGAGATCATGGATACATCAAAATATCAACTCAGAGCTCCTAAAGGACAGGGATCGTATCCAAGAGTATGCTACTTAGACCTGTTCTTGAAATGTTCAATTTTAAATTTTCAGTGAGAGCATTTATAGCTCAGAAACAGATAAATGCTACAAATCAGAGTTTGATTTATTGATTGTCTAGACTTAAAGTGATAGGAAAGACATTGGCGATATAGTTTAAAATTAAAAGGGTTTCTTGCAATTCATTTTCTCTCCTGGAGAGCTTATTGTTAAATATTAACCAGCACATCCTTAACTGTATTTTTTTACCCACAGAAGGGACAGTGAGGTCTATAGATCAAGGAAGAGTAGATTTAGATCTGGAAAGGACTTTATACATCATCTAGCTGTCCAATGCTTTCATTTTACAGCTGAAGAAACTAAGGCCCAAAGAGGTTAAATGACTAATATTGGTTCATTCTTTTTTTTTTAACCCTCACCTTACATCTTAGAATCAATACTGTGTATTGGCTCCAAGGCAGAAGAGTGCTAAGGGCTAGGCAATGGGGGCTAAGTGACTTGCCCAGGGTCACACAGCTAGGAAGCATCTGAGGTCAAATTTGAACCCAGGACCTCCCATCTCTAGACCTGGCTCTCAATCCACTGAGCCACCCAACTTCCCCCTGGACCATTCTTTAGGATGGTGATTGGGCTAGATCAGAGATTCTTAACCTTTCTGCATGTCTCCTTATGGACTCCTTGGCAATCTGGTGAAGCTTTTGATCCTCTTTTTCAGAAAAACTTATTTTATTTTTCCCCAATTATGTATAAAATAATTTCCAACATTTTTCAAAGAATTTTGAGTCATGGACCCTCTCTCCCTCCTTTCCCCACTTCTAACCCATCCTGAGATGGTAAGCAATTTCATATAGATTTTCCATGTATAATCGTGTAAAACAAGAAAAATGTTTTTAAATGCACAAAATGGAATATATAGGATTACCACACCAAAGTAGTTATCGAATTTTATTTAAAAAAAAAAAAAACAAGCTCATAGACCCCATCGAAGTAAGCAACATCTGGATTTGATAGCCTGTAATAATGGGAAAATCTTCCTACTGGTGGTGATGGCCTCCCTAGTGGACTGTGAATTAGAGCTGTAACTATGGCAGTGACCCAGAGCTTTGCCCCAGGGCAGGGCACTTATAGGGGGCTAACACTTTACAGATCCAGCAGTAAATTCCTGACCCTACTGAAACAAAATTGTCCTAATGGTTCCTTGTATTATTTTCACATCATGAATTAGAAAATTATTTTGAAACAAGTTTCCAGTCTGCCCCCCTCCCCACCTCCATGCTGTCAAAATTGCCCCTTTTTAAAGGGTATTCCTTTTGCTCCAAGATATCTCCTCCAAAGATATCCAGAATTCTCACATTCTCCAAACTTCTAAAAGCAGAAAGAGCACTAGACTGGTCAGCAGGCTGATTCTAGCCCCATCTCTGTCACTGATTTCTGTGTGATTTTGAGTAACCCATTTCCCTGGCCTGGGCTTCCGTTTTACCACCTGTAAGATGAGTGTCCATAGATCCTCCACGATCATCCTCCAAGGTTCTTGCTCTATAAAGAACAGTTTAAAGAACTAAGAATGTTTTTAGCCTAGAGAAGAGAGGATTCAGGGGAAATATGACAGCTATCCTTAAATAACTGGAGGCCTGTCATGTGGGAGAAGAATGAAATATATTCTGCTCAGTTCCAGAAAAGAGAAATGGAAATAGTAAGTGGAAGTTGTAAAGAGATAAATGTAGACTCAATGATCAGAACTGTCTGAAAGTGGACTGGACTGCCCCAAGAGGTTGCCCCTTAGATGATCTTAAAGTAGGGTCTGGGTTTAGAGAGGACTCTTTGAGGGATGAGTTTTGCTGGATGGCCACTGAGGTTCCCGTCAACTCTAAAATTCTGTGGTTCCGTGACAAGACAATAAAGTTTACTGCAGAGTACTCATTCCCTTCATGGCAAGCTCTGACGCCTGCAGAATTATTACTGAGTCATCTGGATCCCTTTACATAAACTAGAATGACCTCCCCAACCCTGATCCCTTTGCATAAACCTGAAAGACCTTCTCATCCCAGGCCACTCACCTTTCACCACTGGAATGTTCCAGTGCTAATAATCCCCTGACGCCTCCCCTCTCCCTTCCCTTCATGGAGTCACCTGGGCTAATATTTAATCTACCAGCCAAGAGGTGAACAATTTGTGGGATTTCCATCTTTACTCCCTGCTTTTAGTGAGGCCTTTTGCATGAATAATTGACCCTTTGGGTTGAGGTCTTTTTTTTTTTAAGCGAGGATCTCTTTTTTTTAACCCTTTTCTTCTGTCTCAGAAATTTGATTGGTTCTAAGCAGAAGGGCAGTAAGGAGAAGGCAATGGGAGTTAAGGGACTTGCTGAGGATCACATAGCTAGCAAGTGTCTGGGGTCAAATTTGAACAGAGGATCCCCCATCTCTAGGCTCCCTATCCACAGAGCCACCTAGCTGCCAGTAAAATTTCTTTTTTAAAAAAAATACAGGAGCTAATGATGTTTAGCAGCGTGAAAAACAGAGGTGGGCAGAGACATGAATATATCTTCTTCAGATTGTGTGGTGAAAAGAGGATATCTAGGTGGCACAGTGGATGATGGTCAGGACTCTAGTCAGGAGGATGTGGATTCAAATTTGACCTCAGATACTTCCTAGCTATGTGATCCTGGGCAAGTCACTTATCCTCATTTGTCTAGCTCTTGCCCTTCTGTCTTAGAAGTATTACTAAATCAGAAAACAAGGGTTTATAGAGAGAGTGGGGGGGGGGAGAAAGAGAGACAGAGACAGAGGGACAGAGACAGAGAGACAAAGACAGAAAGAGAGAGAGAGGAGAGAGGGGGAGGGAGAGAGGGAAAGAGAGAGAGGGATGGAGGGAGAGAGAAAGAGAGATAGAGAGAGGGATGGAGGGAAGGAGGGAGAGACAGAGAGAGAGAGAGAGAGAGAGAGAGAGAGAGAGAGAGAGAGAGAGAGAGAGAGAGAGAGAGAGAGAGAGAGAGAGAGAGCACTACTTGGATTCAAATCCTGGTTCTGATCCTAACTTTCTATTTGAAGTCATTGGCTCTTTCTTGACCTCTCATCTGTAAATGGGGACAATAGTACTTAAAAGTCACCACCTCAAAGGTGAATTGCTGAGAAAATGCTTAAATTGTAAAATGCTATTTAAAAGCCAGTCCTTAAATAACAAACAAACAAACAAAAAAAAAACCCCTTACTTTCCATCTTAATATCAGTTCTAAGATAGAGGGGCTCAAGGGCTTGGCAATTATGGTTAAGTGACTCACCTGAAGTCACACAGCTAGAAAGTATCTGAAACAGATTTGAACCCAGGACCTCCCAACTCCTGGCCTGTTGCTCTATCCACTGATCACCTAGCCAAATATTCTTGCTATTCATTGAGCACACAGTGGCAAATAGAGCTCAAATCCTGCCACTGGCAGAAATTCAGAGTGGTAGTCTAGGGAAGTCCATGGTCCTTCTTCTTAACACAATCTTCACAAAACCTAGAGCCTGGCCCCAAATGTTAACAAACATTTACCAAGGACGTACTATGTGCAGAGAGGGCCCCAAGCAGAGCTTTGCGAAAGAGACAGAAGTGATTTAGAAAGAGTTAGTTAAGGATTTCTAGGCTTGGACACAGGAGCCTTGAGTTCAGGTCCTATGTCTTCCATTTAATACCTATTAATTCCTTAAGCATAACACCTAATCTCCCAGCTGTGAGTTCCCTCCCACAAAATGAGATTAACAATATTTGCATCTTCTCCCTCCTAGGGTGCTTGGGAGGGGAAAGCTCCCTAAATCTTCAAGTGACTGAGAAATTTAAACTTTTATTCTCAAAGATGAAGAGTCCCTCCTTTCAGAGAGTTCATCATCTTTCAGAGGAAGCAATAGCAAAAGGGCAGGATTTAAAGTCAGAAGATCTGGGTTTGAATCTCCACTCTGACATTTATTGACCATGTGGCCTAGATCAAGCAAGGGAGAATGAAAGCTCCTTGAAGAAAGGCTTTATTTCACTGCTGTATTTGTACTCCTAGACCATAAGCCAATAGATAACGAGGCAGCCTCCGTGATAAGAATAACTTATGTTCAAGTTCCAATTCTGACACGTATTTTCTGTGTGACCTTGGACAAGTCACTTATCTCTGCTCTAAGAAACTCTCTGAGACTATGTAGATTGTAGAGAAGGTGCCAACCTGCTTTGGCAAAGGGAGTTTCCTCACCTGGGAGTTCTCTATACTATAGAAAACTTAAGTCCATATACTAGTCCTGTCCAAGTGCCCAGAATATAGTAGTCACTTAAAGAATGTTTGTTTACTAATAGATTGAAGTTCCTTCCCTTCTCAGGACCTCAGTTTTTCCTCATCTATATAATGCAGAGGTTGGAATTGATGATGTCTAAGCCTTTTCCTCCTCTGGTGTCCTATTAGCTTATTCTAATAGTCCTGATTGGATTTGGGCTGGCTGTTTTGAAAGATCCTAGGAGATATAATTCTTTCCAACTCCTAGAAAAAGGGAGGTAACACAGGATAAAAATGGACATTCCTTTAACCCCCAACCATTTGGCACAGGCACTAGGACATCTGTCCCAATCCTCCTTCCCACCCACAGTCAGGGCCCCCAGGATGCAGCTGCTGCATCCACCCTTAGAGTACAAAGGAAAACACTCAGGGATTGGGAATGATTTTTCTATTGCTATAGCTCCCAAGTGTCCACCACTGTGCTTCCCCACTAGTACTATCATTATCAGCTGATAGAAAATACCCAGCCATATTTAATTAGCTTTTTAAAAAGTGATTATTTATCAAGGTCTCATAGTAAGAACAGTAGGCACAAAACATTCCCCTCAAAGTCTATCACATACTCTCCTACAAACACATGTAGAGTCCAGAGGAAAGTAGGCTGGAGCTTGGAAAGCACATGTGTGGCAAAGGTTTAACTCGTAACTCCTAGAAGTCCTTTTGCCTGAGTGAGATAGTTTCCTCCTTAAGGCCTGATGCAGATTTTCTTCAGTGATTGTTATACTCTTGAATCTACCTTTCCTCATTAGATCTAGCCTATCCTTAGCTCCTGATGGAGACTCTGCTGTGCCTGCTATCTCCATCACTATTAGGATACTGTTGAAGTTCAAAACCTCTGGGCCTCTAAAGTTTATGAGGATGCTGGGGATTTTTTTATAACGTATGTTTTATTTTTTATATTTTTTTCCAGATTACATGTAGACACAATTTTAATATTAGTTTTCTGGCCCTCTCTCCTCCCTGAAATGGCAGATAATATGGTATAGGTTGTACATGTGCTATTGTGCAATACATAATTCCATGTTCATCATGTTGTGAAAGAAGACATGTCACACCAAGAAAAATTCAGAGGAAATAAATTGAGGAATGATATGTTTGAATCTGCATTCAGACCCCATCAATTGCTTTTATGGTGGTGGATAGCCTTTTTCATCATGAGTCCCTGGAAGTTCTCCAAGATTCTTGCATTGCTGATAATGGTCAAGTCATTCCCAGGTGATCATCTCCTTTATTGCTGCTACTATGAACAACATTCTCCTGGTTCTGCTTATTTTGCTTTGCATCACTCCATGTAAATCTTTCCAGGTTTTTTTGGTGATCATATATTATTCATTATTTCTTATGTCTTTCATTGTAATCATATACCACAACTTGTTCAGCCATTCCCCTACTGATGGACATCCTTTCAGTTTCCAGTTCTTTGGCACCATGAAAAGAGCTGCTATAAATATTTGTATATAGGTCTTGTCTCCCTATTTTTGGTCTCTTTGGGATAGAGGGAGTGGTATTGCTGGGTAAAAGGGTATGCACAGTTTAGTGGTCCTTTGGGCATGGTTCTAGATTCCTCTTAAGAATGGTTGTATCAGTTCGCAGCTCGCAGTTTACATGTATTAGTATTCCAATTTTTTCACATCCCCTCCAGGATTTTTCATTTTCCTTTTTTGTCATACTAGTCAGTCTGATAGTTATGAGGTGGTACATCAGAGCTGTTTTAATTTGCATTTCTCTAATTAATACTGATTTGGAACATTTTTGATATGACTAAAGATAGTTTTAATTTCTTCATCAGAGAACTGCCTATTCATATCCTTTGACCATTTCTCAACTGAGAAATGCTTTGCATTCTTATACATTTGATTCAGTTCTCTATATATTTGAGAAACGAGGCCTTTGTCAAACACAATTACCCTCCAATTTTTTTCCCAGTTTGTTTCCCTCCTAATCTTGGTGGCATTGATGTTTTGTTTGCCATATGATCTGTCTAAGGCCACATGGACAGTGAGTGACAGAGCCAAATTTAGGGTCTGGAAAGTTCATGTCTTACTAGTCAGGAGTGGTAATGACCTAGAGGTCATTACCTCGAGCTGTCATGACCCAGGCAGAAGAGGTGTAAGTACTGTATAGGCTGCTGACAAAGTCGAACGACAAAAGAGAACACAGTGATGACATCACGCAGCCCTTGATAACAAAGTTTGTCTTGGTTCAGTTATCAGTGAATGACCCAGGGAAATCTTATCCAATATGTTCTCTTTGCTAGAAAATAAGGGCCAAAGATCACACAGACTGGGGGGTGGGGGGTGGAGAAGGGGGAGGGTCTCTTTTCTAAATCCCTCTCCCACCTAAAAATATCAAACATAGAACACAGGCACTGAGCAAAGCATTTTGCAAATATTATTTTATTTAATCCTTACAACAGCCCTTGAGACAACTAGATAGGTAGCACAGCAGATAAAGAGCCAGGCCTGAAGATGGGAGGTCCTGGATTCAAATATGACCTCAGACATTTCCTAGCTGTGTGACCCTGAGCAAGTCGCTTACCCTCCATTTCCTAACTCTTACCACTCTTCTGCCTCGGAACCAAAATTGGTTCTAATATTTATTTTCCTAAAACCCTTACCTTCTTCTATCTTGGAACCAAGGCAGAAGAAGGTAAGGGGGTTTTAGAAAAATAAAAAAGAAGTAAAGGGACTGGGGTTATCACTAACATCCTCAGAGCTTATCTCCTTCTTTGGGCTTCCTGCTCCTCCCTCCCCTACCCCAAAGCAAGGTGTCAACATCAGCTTTCAACTGATCCTACCTAAAGTGTTAACAGTTAGTGAAGGTGTTAGCCTAGCCAGCTTGAGATGTAATCTCAATGGCAGGATTTGCATTTTTAAAGAAGATTGTGAAGAATGCTAAAAGATTGAATTCCTGGCTTTTGTTCCCAGAGCAGAGGAGAGATTTGATCTTGCACAAGTCACCTTTCCTTAATAAGTAAGAACCCTAGAGATGCCTCAGGCACAAAACAGATAAGTAACCTAGGTTGGGTCTTTGGGCCGGGAATCTAACCACACTGGTTTAGGATTCCCAAGACCAAGGTTCAAGTCTTTGTACAACTTCTCTCTCAGCCTCAATTTACTACTACTAATGACAACCATATCAACTCCCATATTTAACCTCACAGAGAAGTTTGCTCCTGTCTGATGTACTAGCTGGTGCAGGAGATCTGGACCTGGAGTCAGGAAGACTCATCTAACTGAGTTCAAATCCAGCCTTAGATATTTACTAGCTGTGTGACCTTGCACAAGTCACTTAACCCTATTTGCTTCCATTTTCTTATCTGTAAAATGAGTTGGAGAAGAAAATGGCAAACCACTCTGGTATTTTTTGCCCAGAAAACCCCAAATGAGGTCATGAAGAGCCAGAAATGACTGAGAATGACTAAACAACAACAAATGTACCCATAATGGAATATTGCGCATTATGGTTATCATTCTCTCCCCTATTAGACTAGAAGCTCCTTGAAGGTAAGAGCTGAACCTTAGTTGAATGTTGTTCCTCCCTCTAGTGCTCTGTCCACAGGATTCCCTCTATGCTTGCTAAACTAAATAAAACTAAATTCGAACTTGGAGCATTTTGTATGTTTCTTGTGCCCTTAGTCATTCATTTGCTTGTACATTCATACAGAAGAAAGAATAAGATTTGTAATGCAGAGACATGGATTTTAATTCTTGTTCTAGCACTCTTTCCATTGTATCCTTGTATAAGAGAATTCAGCTCTCTAAATCTTAGTTTCTTCATCTATAAAATGGGAAGAATATCCACTTATTTGTTCAGGGTTGGTGGAAGAAAAATATATGACCCTAGTCATATAATTCTGAGTATTGTTCTATGACTACTATGTAGAAATAATCGTTGGACCTCATGATATAGAGTAAACAGGTCTGGATTTAGAGTCAGAAGATCTGAGATGGATTCTTGACTCTGTCACCCTGAGCAAGTCCCTTCCTTTCTCTAAACTTCATCTTCCTCATCTATAAAATGGGTAATATCAGAATTATGAGTTGGAATCTCTTTTTTGTACTGATATCCCCAGAAGTCTAGCATAATTCTTGGCATATTGTAGGCATTTAATAAATGCTTTTTGATTGATTGGTTAATTGATTAGAATATAATAAATAATATGCTACTTTCTGCAGGGCAACTATGTGGTAAAGTGGATGGCGCACTGGGTTTGGAATCAGAAAGACATCTTCCAGAGTTCAAATCAGGTCTCAGATACTTAATAGCTGTGTGACCCTGGGCAAGACACTTCACCCTCTTTGCCTCAGTTTCTTTATCTGTAAAATGAACTGGAAAATGGCCTAGAAATAGGTTTTGAACAATGATACATGTATAACCCAGTGGAACTGCTTGTCGGCTTCTAGAGGCGGGAGGAAAGAGCAGGCAGAGGCAGGGGGTGGTGGTGGGGAATCATGAATCATGTAACCATGGAAAAATATTCTACATAAAAAAGGGGAAAAATGAAGGCAAAGTGAAAAGAACAGAACAGTTCACATCTCTCACAGCTTTAAGAATTAGCCTGAAAAGAAAGTCTAAGACTGCATAATCATCAAGAAACTGAAGAATAAACTAGAGTGAGTGCACTTTTCCTGCTGAGGTCCCTCTGAAGACAAAGCCAGAAGTCTGTGGGCTGTAGGGAAGTGAGCCAACCAGAAAATCCCAGAGCAGGAGAGCCTCAAAGGGAAATCTTCCAGTGCAAGGGAAGCAAGCCAGGGCATCCTGCAGCTTTCAGAAATGTCACTCTGACCCTGAACCAGGGTTAGACTCTTGCAAATCTCAACCTGGGATGACAAAGATCAGGCCAAGTCCTAAATCATACTTTGCATTAGTACCCAGAAAGGTTGTAACTTAGGAGACCGAGTCACCTCTGACATCCTTGAAGAACATAGCAATCAGAACCCAGAGAAAGAAGTGACAAATTTCCAGATATTTTAGGGCAAGACCAAATGAGGTCCTGCCATTCATTCAAGAAGTTTGGAGGCCTTGGACCTGACACAAAATCCCAATTCAGAATAAATGATTGGAAAATTAGAAAGCAGAAAACACAATGAAGCCAGGAATACCCTAAAACAGAAACGCAGAAAACTCCACAACTACAAGAAAAGCTTCAAACAAAATGAAGTTTGGCTGTAAGGTCAACATGAAATTCCTAAAAGAAATAAAGCAAGAGTTTAAAAATTAAAAAAAGAAAAGGAGAGAAGAGAAGAAAAGAGAAAAGAAGAGAAAAGAGAAGAAAAAAGAAAAAAAGGACCAACCACTCCAGTATCTTTGCCAAGAAAACCCCAAATAGGGTTATGAAGAGTCCGATATGACTGAGATGACTGAACAACACTACTTTCCTCAAAAGGCCATTAAGACAAAATAAAGTGATTTATAAAAGACACTTTAAGTAAAAGTTATGAACTGATTCCCCAAGATTTCATGATGCCATAGATTCAAAGAGTTGAAGGGGAATTCAGCATTCAGGTAGTCTACACCCTACCCAAATAATAACATTCTCAATAATGTCTCCAATCAGTAATGGTCTATTGCTTTCTTGAATCAATGCTTCCACTGGTCAGGAGCTCTTTGAGACCCATTGCATGGTGGGACGCCTCTGTCTGGGCTAAGGCAAATGCACCACTGTGCAGCACTCAAAACATGCTTCTCTTCACCTTCCACCTATGGCTCCTAGTTCTGCTACCCTGGGCACAGCAGGATAAGGACACATCTACCATAGCATAGCCCTTTCAGTACATAAGAACATGAATTGTGGTTCTCCCCAAAACTTTTCTTCTCTTGGCTAAACACTCACAAATTCCTTCAATTCTTCCTTCCCTTAAGAAAAATGGTGTGTCTGTGTGTGTGTTTGTAGGGGGGGGGGGGGAGAGAGAGAGAGAGAGAGAGAGAGAGAGAGAGAGAGAGAGAGAGAGAGAGAGAGAGAGAGAGAGAGAGAGAGAGAGAGAGAGAATGGTGTCACAGGGCTCATTATTGAATATGTCTAATTATCTTTCTTGGGGAAAAAAAAGAAGGAAGAGGGCAATTTCTATAAACTCAGTTCACCTCCAGGTTAAACAGATTAAATATTAGCCCAGGTGACCCATTGAAGTAAGGGGAAGAGGAGAGAGAGGCCAAGTATTAGTGCAAAGATTTGCCAGCTGGTGAAAGGTGATGAGACTGAAAGATCAATAGGGCTTTCAGGTTTATGTAAAGGCTGGGAATGACTCAACAATTCTAGGTTTCCAGGAGCTACTGATATGGGGGTGGAGTAACATAAAGAACATTCTGTCTTAGGATGCCAGAAAAACACAGCTGGACCAAACTTGATGTGACTTTAAGAATAGAAAAGACTATGGAACACAGAGTGTTGGATCTGGAAAAGATAGCAAATTTTAAAACAGAAAATTGAATGTTAAGCCACGATGAGACCCCAGAACATAAAAAGCAGGAAACAATGCTAGGACATACAGCTCCATGTGAAATAGTGATACCTTGAGAATAAATAGTGAAATATGGAAGAGGGGTGCATTTTGAAGAAAAGATAATGGTTTCTGTTCCATTCAGTTGCATTACATTAGAGATGTCTATGAAACATCTAGTTGGAAATGTCCAATAGGAAACCGATGTGGGACTAGAGCAGAGGGGACCATTGAGATAAGAGATGTAAAGTATTTTGCAAACCAGAAACCTCTCTCTATAAAACTAAAGGGGAGGGAGGGTCTATCCCATCTCAATTAACCTAATAAGTTCAAGAGCAGGATGAGATTTTAATGTCTAAATCAGGTACTCTAAGCCTGACAGGTTCCAACTGACTCTTTGATCAGGTGACAGAATCAATCAATCAATTGATCCAGAATATATCCAAGATGGAAACTAGGTTTTTAGGAATTCTCTTGTAGCTCCATCTTCCGTAGGTGTGAATAAGTTCCAAAATCAGCTCCAAAAGGTTATAGAACTTTGGTCATTGTATAAAAGGCAGCGGATACTACGCAGAGATTATCTTGTGACTGGCTATGAGAATCAGATGTGCTGCAGGGCATAGGGATAAAAATTGTAAGTCAGTCCAGGTGTGAGCCATTGAAGGGGAGGTAGGGGGAGAAGACTCCAAGTTCGAAAACTGAGTATGTGAGGGGGAAACCAAGCCTCCAAGAGAAAATGCTTCTTGGGGATGGAAGTAGGAGAAGATGAGGGAGAAGAATTTTTCTTTCTTCTTCCCTCATTAACCATGTCTTTATGTCATTGGAGAGAATGGACCAGTAGGAGATAGTGTTGCTTCCTCTCTGGAGTAACTATCTTTCTCTATTCATATCTGTGACCAGAAAGACATTCAAGATTAATGCAAATACAGAGTCATTCAGGGGATGAATTAACTTCAAGGAGCATGAGCCTTTGTTCCAGAGAAGAATTCTGGCTTTGGTACACAAGAAAGGACATTCATGCCATAAAATACCAAGATCTGTGGTGTGCCCTTTGCCAAACATGTATCCTACATATGTAGATCCCTTCTATCATACTTAAGCTCACTCATCCGATGGATGCTACAAGAAGCAGACAGAGTGACAGAGAGAACATAGTTTGATTTGGATGATAAATAAACAAGAATACTTATGAGGAGTAGTCAGGGAGGCAGGAAGAGAACAATGTGAAAAAAACAAGCTGTGAAAAGGTTAAAATGGAGATAATAAAGAGAGGGAAGGAATGAGAATTAAGAGAGATTTGGGAAAAGCTGCCTATAGAAAGTGAGCTCTTAGCTGAGACTCGAAAGAAGTCAAGAGGAGGAAAGAAATTCTAGGGTCTGTGCATAAGGAATGACACCTCCCAAAGTTAGGAGATGGAAAGGCTTATACAAGGAATAGAACCTAATAAATGTTTATTGAACAGTAGAAGTTAATATCTGAGATTTTAGAATTCTAATTTTCTATGATTCTAGCAATGACTCTTAAGAGTTTATCATTTTATTCTTGACATGCTGATTGACTCTACAATTCTCAGTCTTTGTTTCTGACATTCTCTGATTCTATCATTTTAAAAGCCTAAGATTTCTGTTATTCCAAGTCATTCCCTAACAGTATAATTTCAGAGGCAGGCAGAATATTCTGTTGGACAACCAACCTCTAAAGGTACATAGAAGCCAGTCAGTGAATTATCAGGTGATGAATTCTTCATGGCAATCCATGAAGCAAAGAAAAAATTTAAATGGTCCCCTTCTGCTTCAGAATCAATAATAGTGGAGTTACAGAAAAGAGGGCAGACTACATGGCAAGAATCACACCATTTTTGGAATGTCTGGAAAAATTAAATTAATTGTTACTACTCTAAATGTGAGATCTTTGTCAAATGTTCAATCAATCATCATGCTTTTAGCTAAACTTAACCACATCAGTACTGTTATTCTCAATATAAATGAAACCAAATGACAAAAGAGAGTTGCAGTCATGTGGAAGGATGGTTCCCAGGCTCTCATTGGAGAAACAAAAACCAAGGAACTGAAGGAGATGGTTACATCTTGCACCAAAAAGCAACAAGAAATGTCATTTCATGGGACCCTTGATCATTTTGCCTTGGATGTTCTAAGCCAAAAAAAAAAAAAAACACAAAGAGAGAAATCTTATGGGCTATCATCACCTGCTAAGGATAAAGCAGAGAAATTGGAGAATTTCATAAAATTCTATAAACCCAGCCAGCATTTACTTTGATACCCACTGACTTCGATGCAAATATCTGGCACAAAGGAGGATGGCAAAAAATATGTTGAAAAATATGGCACCAATCTGAGAAACAGAAGTCAAAGGTTTATAAAATATTCAAAATATCCTTGTGTATGGATATCACGAATGCTTTCTTACAGACGAAATCTGGAAGGTATTGGACTTAACAAACATCGATATCTCCAAAAATGATACTGACGATATTATAGCAGCCAAGGAAATGGCTGGTAACCGATGGGAGAGTTATAGCAGAATCAGCACTCCAGGCACATGGAGACCATCTACTAGGCAAAACAAGGGTCCAAATCAGCATCAAATTCTGAAAAGTATAAAGACATTGTTAGCAATGATAATAGCTTCAACTTGACAAACAAACCACCAATGCCCCACTCCAAAAAGTGGGAAATTGAATATAGCAAAGCTTTTTTTTTTTTTTTATATAGCAAAGCTTTTGATCTGGATTATTGCCTTTCCCTGAAAGTTTAGATCATATAACATGAAAAGGAAGCCAAAAGAGCCTATAAAAATGCCATGAGCTACAATTACTTGATATCTCTGCCAGGTGGTAAGAGATGGAAGCCAAGAGTAAGACTGGTTTGTAATTTAAACTCGTTTAAAAAAAAAGCAAACAAAATCTTGCCTTTTGTCTTAGAATCAACTGGCTCCAAGGCAGAAGAGTGGTAAGGGCTAGGCAATGGGGGTTAAGTGACTTGCTAGAAAGTGTTTGAGGTCAGATTTGAATCCAGGACTTTCCATCTCTAGGCCTGGCTCTCAATCTCACTGAGTCGCCCAGCTATCTCCATACAAACTCATTTTCAAACTCAATGGATGAGAATGTTAGATTATCATAAGCAACATCTCTTGAAACAAGGAAAAGCAATGGGAGCAAAATCAAGCTTCTAGAAAGCTCAGCCTGAGATCCAAACGGTCTCTATCATTCCAAATGCATTCAGAGATGTCACAGATCAGGGATAGAATGGATGTGTCGTCTCTAGAACCATTTGTTTTCATCATGAACGACAGCAAAACCATCACCTTTGGACCAAAACCAAGAACAACTACATCATACATATATCCCCAAGATACCTGGGCTGAAGGCGACCTGGTCTTTTAAGCAGGGAGGGATTGTTTAATAAGCTATGTCAGGGAAGGGAGGATATCAATAGTATGATGGGGGGGATAATAGCAGATATAAATATCCAATATGAAGGTGATGCACAGGACACTGGTAACTTCCAGTCCCTATGACTACTGTCTCATCTTTATAAAATCTTTGTGGGAATTGCATGCACACATACATACATATAGAAATGTATGTGTTGATAGTATGCTGTATGAAAACATGAAAAGGGAATAGCTAGGCTTTCCACATCCTTAAATCACAGGGTTAATTGAAATGTGCGGAGAATACACCATTCTGTTCATTTCTTTGCTGTTTAATTAATTAAAGTAATTATTTGCTGATTACAACAACAACAAAAAAGAATTGTATTTGGCTTGACTCAGTGGTTGAACAAAAATGTAGCCTTAGAGTATATTCTCCAATATTGACATTTGGATGTTAAGATCATACAAAGTTTCTTGACAAACTCAATGACTTTCTGATTATTCATGCTAAGGGAGACATAAAAGAAGGAGC
This sequence comes from Gracilinanus agilis, assembly GCF_016433145.1. Classification (NCBI taxonomy): domain Eukaryota; kingdom Metazoa; phylum Chordata; class Mammalia; order Didelphimorphia; family Didelphidae; genus Gracilinanus; species Gracilinanus agilis. The sequence continues at coordinate 99,257,537 of NC_058132.1, forward strand.
AGTAGGGCCACTAAATGCAGACTCTACTGTCCTAGAAGGTGTCCTACTAGGGAGAAGGAGTCCCTGTACGTTTAAGAGCTTCCAAATCCTTCTTTTAGAAGGGGCAGCTAGGTACCTCAGTGGATTGATAGCCAGGCCTAGAGACAGGAGGTCCTAGGTTCAAATCTGGCCTCAGACACTTCCCAGCTGTGTGACCCTGGGCAAGTCACTTGACCCCCATTGCCCGCCGTTAGCAATCTTCCACCAAGGAACTAATACACAGAAGTTAAGGGTTTAAAAATATAAAAACAAAACAAAAAAACAAATCCTTCTTTTAGTGTACAATATTGAGCTGATTGCACCAAACCCCTAGCCATATAAAGGCTCCTATAATGATTCTAAAAAAGATTAGCTTAACAATTTATACTGGAAAAACTGAATGGATAAAAATGATTCTTTATGAAGATTATGACATGCAGTTGAATGGTTAGTCCATGAAATTAGTATATATGTGTATATATATTTAGGACAGGCACTGCTGGTGAACAATGATTTGGGGCTAAAATTGAATAGGAGGAAGACAGCAGACTGGATTTGGGAAGTTGTCCAGAATTTTTTTTAAACCCTCACCTTCCATCTTGGAGTCAATACTGTGTATTGGCTCCAAGGCAGAAGAGTGGTAAGGGTGGGCAAAGGGGGTCAAGTGACTTGCCCAGGGTCACACAGCTGGGAAGGGTCTGAGGCCATCTCTAGGCCTGGCTCTCAATCCACTGAGCTGCCCAGCTGTCCCCATTGTCCAGCATTTTTGACAATCCAAAACTGCTCTTGGGCACAACACTGCCACCTCTGATTTTAAAAAACGTTTTCCTGATAACCTCGTATGATCATAAACCTTGGGACAGCATTTTCCCCAAGGTGTAAGATATATGATGGACACACGAGGTCTGCATAGTCTTACCAAGGTGCCCAAGAAGTAGCATTAAATATATCATCGGGGTCAGAGAAGGAAGCCAGCTACTGGTAAGATGAGAGGAAAGGGTGGATGCATTTAATGTCCAAGAGATATGTTGATACCTATAGAACACTAAGCCCTAGAGAGGCTTTTAGCACTTTAGTGAGTTGTGCACAGGAAAGCAGAGAGAAGCATCTCGAAGGAGTAGGAGACAGGCATGGGTTGTAAATAGAGGAGCCACCCACATGGAGGAGATCACAAATCTGCTGAATTTATGAGAGGGGTCTATTTTGGAAATTCTGTCATCCTGATGGTCTTTGAGTCTAAATGTTGAAGATTCATTTGGGGTAACAACTTGTCAAAGCTACCTCCTTCCCCCCAGCAGCCTTTCAGAGTCACTGCCCACCCACCATGGTCCTGGGGACTCCAAGGGCCACTACCAGAATCATCACCCCCATTTACAATAGCCCAGAGCCAGTTATGACCATGTAATAGTTCCTCTCCCCCCCGCCCCCCATCTCATCCCTGGGGCCAGCAGCTCCCTACTCTTCCAGGGGACGAGAGAGGGCACAGGAGAAAGCCAGGCAGAGCGGTCAGGTCCCTGGGGCCTCTGGGCCAGCAAACTCTAATTAAACCCAGAGCCCTCTGACTGCTCTGCCTAATTGTGAATGCTGAAGACTTGCACTTCCTCTTTAATTATGGAAAAGAGTCCAGGTCGGGATAAGGGTGGGGTGGGGAAGAGGCTTCTTTTGAGACTCCCCGGCATCCTCAAGGTTCTTAATCAGAACTGTACATCCAGGGCTTTGTTGGAGAGACATGCTTGGCTTCACAGAAATGCGCTTGTCTGGCCAAAGGCTTTGGAAATCTATGACAAGGAGGGGAGAAAATCACTCACCCGGCATTGTTTGAGCTCTGGAAATAGGGGGATGAATAAAATGAACTTGAGTCCTCTACAAGAGGGGTTCTTAACATGGAGTCTTTGGATTTGTTTATTTTTTTAAAACATTTAAATGATGGTGTATAATTATAATTGTTTTCCCTTACAATCCTATGTATTTTATTTTCTATATTTAAAAACATATTCTGAGATTCTGAAGAGAAGTCCCAAGGTTTCCCCAGATTGTCAAAAGGATACAGGACTCAAAAAAGGTTAAGAACTCCTGCCCTGCTACCTTTATTCTTTAAACGCTTACCTTCTGTCTTAGAATACCGTGTATTGGTTCTAAGGGAGAGAAGAGTGGTAGAGGCTAGGCAATAGAGGCTAAGTGACTTGCCCAGGGTCCCACAGGACGTGTGTTTGTATTTATATTGTTAGCCTTCATCATCTGATAGTCCAAACCCTTCACTTTACAGAGACCTCTGGAGCCCAGAGATAGGAATTGATAAGTCCAAAGTCACACAGCTAGTTAGTGGACTTAAAACCAAATCTCTTGACTCCCATTGCCGGGATTACCTTTATTCTTACATTTATTCCAATAATCCACTCTTATCCAAGGCCCCACCAGGCAAGCAGAGCCTTTCTTTTCACCCTCATTTCACAAACCTCAGAGAGGTTTAAAGTACCCTTCTCCAGGCTACACCAGGAGTGGCAGAAATTCAGTCATTCCAGTTTCCAGGCTTTGCCATTAAGTCTCAGTAGTCACATCTCCTACCCCTTCCCTGCCTCATTCAAGTACTTTGAGGGCTTTCTGAATCAGAGGGTAAGTCAAACCCAGAAGGATCGGTCTCAGACCTAAGGGTTCTAGCTATTTCTTTCTACATAGTCAGGAGATGGATCAAACTCTCATCTTTGAAATACCAACAGATATACCCGAATGTCTCTGGGCTACATCTTCTTCTGAAGTAGACCTGCTTAAATCAGCTGTTCCAGTTCAAATTAGAACAAGAGGTGGCCCACCTCTGTCCATTCCTCAATATCCATTATCAAAAGAAGCAACCGTGGGAATTACCCCAGTGATAAATTCTTTAATTAAGCAAAAAAAAAAATAAGAATCCCATGCAAATCAGAATACAATACATCTATTTTGCCTATTAAAAAACCAAAATTAGACGAAAATGGAAAACCTTATTTAAGGAGGTCATGGGTGGTGGCTATTGATTTATTGGTGTAAGATAGGTAGTTAGTGAATCAATTTTAGATAGAGTAGATTAGTTAGGCCTGGTCTGGCCAGGCAAGAAGAACCTGTCCTCAGAAGACAATTAGAAGTAGGATTTTAGAAAGTTTAGTTAGGTTTAGGAATTTATGTATAGTCATAGGATATTAGAGTAATAATCTCTCTTTCCTCCTTTCTATTTTCTAGCTGTACTTCTCAAATTAAACTGTTTTATCAAACTGCTCTCCTCATTTTTGTCAAACTCCTACCATTTAACCCTTACAAGCCCCAAGGGTTTAGTTCCATTTCTCAAGGGAACCCAAATCATAAAATCATAGATGTGGAGCTAGAGGGGTCTTAGAACACATTTAGTACAACTGCCTCACTTTATAGAAGAGGAAGCTAAGAACTGGAGAGGTTTTGGATGGTCCAAGGTTATATAGCTAGTCAAGACAAAGTTGGGGTTGTGAAACTAGGTTTTCTGATTGCTAACATTGTCCATAATTGTCCTGTCAAATGCTGCCTTCTAAGCAGGGGATATGGCAAGTACCAAATTATTAACCAGTTATTATTAATTATTAATAAGTATTATAATATAATAATAATTATTAAGCTGTTTAGGACCCGAGCTTTATTCTAATCTTAGCTCTTGTTGTTGAGGTACTGGACTCCATTTGGGCTTTTCTTGGTAAAGATATTGGAATGGTTTGCTATTTCCTTCTCCAGATCAATTTACAGATGAGGAACTGAGGCAAACAGGACGAAGTGACTTGCCTGGAGTCACACAACTAGTAAGTGTCTGAGTCTGGATTTGAACTCAGGCCTTCCTGACTCCAGACCCAGCACTCTTTTCCACTGAGCCATCTGGATGCCCCCCAATTTTAGCTCTATCATTCAATGATTGGACTTAGTTTCCCACTCTGTCAAATGAGGAAACTGACCTACTTGATCTCTTAGTTCCCTTCTAATTCTAATATTTGGTCGTTCTGGAACTGGAACTCCCTCATCTAGGCATGATTTATAGCCAGAAAAGCATCTTCTCTCCTCTGCTTGGGGAGGCCTCTTGGGCAGGAGGTGCAAAAGTAATAGGATTGAGGCCAGAGTTGTCAATCAACTCACTATCATAAATAGGCCAAAGGAGACAAAATGAAAGAAGGCGAAATAGTCTGTGCAGTCTCAAAAGCAGGAATTTTGGAAGGAGTGACAAAGAAATAGAGATTTCAGTTTGCCTCAGTGGAAGGTTAAAGCAAAAGAAATGCAAAGCTTTGGGGTTGATATAGGTATAAGAGGTGAAGAAAGATGATGCCTTCAAGGCAGGGATTGTATCATCTCTCAAATTCATTGTATTCTTATATTCGTTTCACCAGAGCCTGGCACAGTGCTGGATCAAAGCAGGCATCTAAGAAATGATTATTGACTGACTGATGGGAAGATGGGTCTATTGGACTGAGTAGGAAAAAGAAGGAAATAGTAGTTCATTTCATGGGAAAGACTAAGAGAATAGAAAGGCTTGTGGTTGATTTCAGTGGAATGAAGAAGCAAGAGGGAGGCTCTAAGATTTGTTTCTTTAAAAAAAAAAAAAAGCAAAGTGTTGGTGGGAGGGAGAGGAAAACCCTGGTCTGGGGGTCAAGAGTCCTGGTTTTGACAATGATTTCCTTTGTTATGTTGGACTAGGCCCTTTCCCTCTCTGGACCTCAGTTTCTCTATCTGTAAGATAAAAGGGGTGAAACACAAGAAAAACATAGGATCAATCATGTGGTTCAATAGGAATATGATTGGGGTTTTAGTGTTAAAAGATCCCTCTATTGCAAATATGAATAACATGGAAATAGGTTTTGAACAATGATACAGTGGAACTGCTTGTCAGTTCCAGGATGGGAGAGGGAAGAGGGGTGGGAAAAATCATGAATCATGTAACCATGGAAAAATATTCTAAATAAATAATATCAAGGGTTTGGACTAGATGATCCATAAAATTTCGGCCAGGGCTGCTTCCATGATATTTGAGGAAGTGTAAGAAGGTATTGGGGCAGCTTGGTGGCTCAGAGGATAGAGCACTGGGCCTGGAGACAAGAAAATCTGAGATAGATGCTGTCTCAGACACTTACTTGATACGTGACCCTGGGCAAGTCACTTAACCTTTTTTGCCCCAGTTTCCTTATCAGTAAAAGAGCTGGAGAAAGAAAAGGCAAATCATTCCAGTATCTTTGCCAAGCAAACCCCAAATGGAGTTGCAAAGAGTTGGACACCACTGAAGCGACTGAACATCAACAGGAGACTGGTTCATACCCTTGGCACTTGAAACAATATCTCTCCCCTTATCTAAGCAGAGAACCCTCCTTCAGAGAACTATACCATATTTTATAAGAAAAGTGCATTGAAGAGAAAAGCATGTGGAGTCATTCTGTAAGTGGTTCATTAAAGAATATCTGTGGGCTCCAGGTTCCTCTTTGCTTCAGTGTTCCTGGGGCAGATTGGAGACCAGTGAAGGGAGTCAAGCCTACAACTTTGTGAACTGTAGAGGTCCAGAGGGCTCAACATCCCATCTTCCAGAGTCTGGATTGGTGGCGTAACATGAATGTCCCTGAGCTATGAAGGAAGTAGAGCTTCCACCAGCATCCTGGTATTCCCAAATTCAAGTTGACAGCCAGCATAGTAGCATCAATGCCTCAAGGAGCACGGAGTGACCTTCAGAAGTACAAGAATCTCAACAGCCTTCCAACCCTCTAGAGTCTAGGCAAAGAAACCAGGAAAGGGAAGTTATCCAGCCAAAGGAAAGTCTTTGATAATGGCCAAAAGTCTTTTCCCATTGGCAAGGAGTTTAAAGCATTTTCCCAGTGCAACTTTGCACCAGCTCCCTGAACACCAAGTCTAGGCTCTCTGATCCCTCCCCTCCAAAATCTGGTCCTATTTGACCCAATTTAAACCCTGCAAAAACCCACTGAGCTTAACAGTTTTAGCTATGGATTCCACTGGGCACTCCAGTGGATGCAAATTTCATCCTCACTGATTCCTCCCCTTGTATAGAATTTCCCCCTAGGCTGCCATCTTGTGCTAGATTCTGTCTTGTGGTCTGCCTCCCATTCACATATCAATTTCCTTCTTTAGTAGCATCAGCTGTTGATCCAGGATGAGATTAGTGGTCTTGGCAGGGGCTCCTACTTCCCAAACCACAGCTTAAAAGAACTGGAGGGGCACCTGAGACTCAGTGGATTGAGAGCCAGATCTAGAGACAGGAGGTCCTGGGTTCAAATTTGTCCTCAAACACTTCCCAACTGTGTGACCCTGGGCAAGTCACTTAACCCCCATTGCCTAGCCCTTACCACTTTTCTGCCTTGGAACTAAGACACAGGATTGATTCTAAGACAAAAGGTAAGGGTTTTAAAAAGAAAGAAAAGAACTTGAATCAGGAGTCCCATCACTGGATGGTAAGGCCTCTCCCCTTCTTCCCAACACTAGGGCTGTGTCTGAGCATCTACCCTGAACCTCACACAATTGGGGTTCTTCTCCCCTAGCAATATAAGTGGCACTTAATAATATATTGTAGCTAACATTTATATAGTGTTTATTATGTGCCAGGCACTCTGCTAAGTGCTTTATAATTATTAACTCATTTGATTTTCATAATAATCCTGGGAGGTGGGTGCTATTATTATTTCCATTTTACATATGGGGTATCTGAAGCAAATAACAGTTAAGTGACTTGCCCAGGGTCGTACAATTAATAAGTGTCTGGATTTAATTTCAGATGTTCTTGACTCCAGATATAGGCTTCTATCCACTAAGCCACATAGCTCCCCAATCCCACTCTCATCCCCTTACTACATTATGACAATAACTGAACAAGAACAGGTCAGCAGCAAAGCTGCTTCTAGACATAAACTTAGTGGGACGAACACTATGTAGGAACTGAGCCATGTTGCCCTTCCCATGAAGTATCCCTTTGTAAAACCTTCTCAGTCTGGGGCAGCTGGGTAGCTCAGTGGATTGAGAGTCAGGCCTAGAGACAGGAGGTCCTAGGTTCAAATCTGGCCTCAGACACTTCCCAGCTGTGTGACCCTGGGCAAGTCACTTGACCCCTATTGCCTACCCTGACCACTCTTCCACCTATAAGTCAATACACAGAAGATAAGGGTTTAAAATAAAAAAATAAAAATAAAAAACCTTCTCAGTCTTAAATGCAACTAGGTTGCCAGTCATGGGCCCCTAATAAATGAGGAGAGCACCACCAATGAGGGCTCAAGCCAATGACAATGGAAGAAAGGCATTCCACAGACCCCCTCGAGTTTTCTGGAACTCTCTGGGGCGAGGTAGCAAGCCAGGTGCTAAGAAAACTGGGCATTAAGAAAAGGATAAAGAAATATGAGATCATCTGAGGTGTCTCCCTCCCTGTGATTATATAAAGGAGCACAACCTTCCCTGACTTCAGAACTGATTGGCTCTAGGGCTAGGGTCAGGCGAGTGCATATGTTCTAGTAAAAAGTTTACCAGGGATGACAAGTTGAACCCTGAACTCAATCACTCAAAGGTAAATTAGCCAGAGGCAGCCTGTTTCTTCCCCTCCCAGTTCTCTGCTGATTACATGTTCCTAAAGTCAAATAGATCTCCGTAATGGAACAGCAATCGCAGTTATCGATAGTGCTTGATTATTTACAAAGAACAAAGTGTGTTCACTCATTACCTAATCTAAGCTCTATGAGGGAAGAGTTATCTCCATTTAAGAGATGAGACTCCTGAAGCTCAAGCAATCCTGGATGATTTCATATCCGCTGTGTGCTAGACACTGAGCCTACGAAGGCAAACAAACACAGTCTTGGCCCTTGAGGAGCTTACATTCTTATGGGCAAATGTGTAGGTATAAAAGGAAGAGGGGCAGGAAATAATGCTTAGGGACAGGGAAGAACTGGTAGCTTGGAAGGAGTTAGGTAAAACTTCAGGCAGAAGAAAACGTCCATTTGAGTCTTGAAAAAAAATCTGCACATTCTAAGAATTGTCAGTGAAGGGAGTTCCTGTCAGGTGTGAGGGGCTGCTCAGACAAAGACATGGAGCTAGAAGATTAATTTCCTTATGTGACTAATAGGCTGGTAGGGCTGGACTGAAGACTGTGAGGAGTGGCGCAAAGAGAAACAGAGTTGGAGAGAGGATGGGGCCAGGGCAGGAAGAGCTTAAAAGCTAACCACTGGTGTTTATCCATGATCCTCAAGGCTGAAATAGGTAAATAATAAAAACCAGGGTTAGTAGAAGGAGAAGGGGGTTGATGGAGGGATGTTTGGTAAGTAAAGTTAACTGCCTAACATACAATTAAACAGGGAAACCAAACCCACTCCCACAAACACAGGACACAGCTAGGAATGAGTGGTGACAAGGTTGGGAATGGCAGTTAACCTCCCCCTCTCCCACTGCCTCCTTTGACAAGCCAGGGATTACAATTAAAACAAGTGGGTTCCTTGTTGGTTTTAGAAAAGGAAAATAGACAGGAAGCTCCAAAACACAGTTTAATGAAACAAGGGAAGGTAGATGGGAAAGGTTTGACTACTAACTAAGACCCTGTCAACTACCAGTTAGATTGAGCTGGCTGGTTTTTCTATCTCCAACTCAGACAGGAGTCTGGCTGAATCAGGGTGACTGTTGGGGACTCTTGGAGATAAGAGAATTTTCTCACTCCACGGGAGATACTGGTCCCAGCTGAATCCTTTATGGCACAGACAACAGGAACACTTCTTGATCAGCCAATAAATCCACACACTGAGGTGACAGACACACTGTAATGGTCCACCCAGGTACAATATCTTGTTCTCCCTCAGTCAAGACACTTAGTTGATATTCCTCAAGATCTTCAAAGTATCAGGTATCAGATAGATGACAGGATCACAGCCCCCAAGCTCTTTCCTCCAGCCTTGGCAGTTCCAACCAACTCCCCTTCAAAACCTTCTACTAGCATTCTACTAGCAGTGTCTAGCTCTCTGCCTTCTGCTGTCTATATATTTATATATCTACCTTATCTACATGCCCTGCCTTCTATTTGCCTGCAACAAGGCTTAGCATCTTCCTCATAGTAGCACCATATATTTGAACCTTAGATGCCACCTCGTTTGTGATTGTTCAGTCATTTCAGTCCTGTCCAACTCCTCATGACCCCATTTGGGTTTTGGGGGGGTTTTTTTGGAAAAGATTCTGAAGTGGTTTGCCATTTCCTTCTCCAGCTCATTTGACAGAAAAGGAAAACAAGGCAAACAGGGTTAAGTGATTTGCCCAAGGTCATACAGCTAAGTATCTGAGGCTGGATTTGAATTCAGGAAGATGAGTCTTCATGACTCCAGGCCCAGGGTTCTACCTACCAATTTAACTAGCTGACCAGTCGCCTAGTTTAACCCCCCTGTTTTGTAGGTGAGAAAATTGAGACACAGAGAGGTAGGTCGGTTACAAGGCAGTCAGTAGCAGAGCTGGGATCTGAACTCAGATTCTTTGCCTTAAGGATCCAATGTTCTTTCTACTGTAGCATACTGCCTCCGGATGAATGAACAAATGGACAAATGAACAAATGTCATTGAGGTCATGCAGGAGGCATACGGTGGCAGGGCCAGGATTTGATCCCAGATCTTCTGACTCCTGGTCCAAAGCTCTTGGCACTATACTGTGCTTGTCTCTACCTTAAGTGGGACTTGATCATATCAGTCCAGTTGGATTCCACCCAACCAGTATTTATTGGGCATGTACAAAGAGCCAGCATGGTGTGGAAGAAAGAGAAATACATTGGAAATCAAGAGGTCCAACTTCTTTTGCTGGCCCTGCTTCTCAATCACTGAAGAACCCCAATCAAGTCACCTGTCTTCAGTTCTTACTTTCCTTATCTGTCAAATCATAGGATCCTCGGTTTTATATTAGGATGTGTTATTATATAACATATATTTTATATGGTAAGGACTTTTTCTAACCCTGCCATTTTGTAGATGACTAAATTAAAGTCCCAAAAGATTAAGGAATTTGCCCAAAATCATTTAAGTCTTCTTGGGGAGAGGAGGGATTTGAACCAAAATTCCCTGACTCCAAATCCAAGCCTCTTAGAAACTTGCCTTCTCTCCATTGCATTCCTTTCCATTGAACAAATATCTCCAAATACCTACTATATGCAAGGGATATACCTATTAGGAGCCTAGGTTAAAAAAACACACACAAAAAAAACCAAGAAATAATTCCTATACTCAAAACACCTACATTCTACTGGGTTGGAACACAACGTATGCATAGATAAGTAAATATCAAATATATACATATACATGTGTGTATATATATATATATTATATAGTAATTTTAAGTGGTAGAGAGTACTAACAACTTGGGTTGAATTGGGAGGGCAAAGGAGGCACCTTGTCAAGGGGGTGGCAAATGAGCTATTTTGCAATGTAGCAGGGAGGAGGGATTATATAAAGGGAATAAAATGAAATAAGATTGGAAATGGAAGTGGAAGCCAGATGGTGGTGACAGAGTAGGGTGCCACTGAAGACTTTTGAGTAATGGAGTAACATAGTTGAATCTGCTTTTGAAGGTTGTCCATTTGGCAGCTGTATATGGAGGATGGGTTGGAAAGGAGGGAAGCTGAATAGGGGATGGGAGAAAATAAATTAGAAGGTTCTAGGGGGCAGGATGGTAGCTCAGTAGATTAAGAGCCAGACCTAGAGATGGGAGGGGGTCCTGGGTTCAAATATGACCTCAAATACTTCCTAGCAGTGTGACCCTGGGTAAGTCACTTAACTCCCATTCCCTAGCCCTAATAGCTTTTCTGCCTTGGAACAAATATTGATTCTAAGATGAAAAGTAAGAGTTTTTTAAATAAATAAATTTTAAGGCTATTGCAATAGTACAGATGAGAAGTGATGAGAAGCTTAAACTGGGATGGTAACTATGTGAGTTGAAAAAAGGGGACAAGTACAAGAGATTTAGTGAAGGTAGAATCAACAAGACTTGGCAGCTGATTAGATGTGAGGTTAGTGAGTGAGAGGGAAGAGTCAAGGATGATTTTAAAGTTATTAACCTTGGAGGCTATGAAGAATGGTTGGAAATAGAAATATTAGGTAGAGGGCACTAGTGAACTTAGGTGAAAGGAGAATGCAGGGGCAAATAAGTGGCTCAGTTGATAGAGATCTAAGACCTGGGTTCAAAGCTGGCCTCATACACTTCCTAGCTGTGCGCTCTTGGGCAAGTCACTTATCCCCAATTGGCTAGCCTTTACTGATCTTCTGCTTTGGACAGATAGTATCAATTCTAAGACAGAAGGTAAGGATTTCAAAAAAAAATAGAAAGAAAAGATAATGAGTTCCATTTTGAGCATGTTGAGTTAGAGAAGCCAATAGGAAGTCTAATCAAAAATTTCTAATAGGGAATAGGATTATAGATGTGGAATTGAGAGGTCATTTAGTCTAACTCCCTCCTCATACAGAGGAGGAAACTGAGAAGCAGAAAAGTTGAGAGATTTGCCCAAGATCACAGGGGCAGTAAATATCAGGAGCAGAATTTGAATCCAGATCCTCTGATTCCAGAAACCTTGCTCTTTCCCCAATACTACAATAGGTGCAATTGGCAATGAACTCAGGAGAGAGATTAGAATTAGCAGGATGAATTTAAGAATAATCCCTATCAAGATAATAATGGAACTCATTAGAGATGATGACCCCACTAAAAGACATCTTTTAGTCTAGAAAGAGAAGAAGATGCAGCACAGAGACTTGAGGGAGACCCACATTTAAGGAGAAAGATATAGGTTATGATCCTGTGATGGAAGTAAAGGAAAGAGAAAAGATTAAGGAAGAAAAGAACATTAACATGTCAAAAGCTACAGAGAAGTCAAAGTGGATGAGAGCTAGAGAAAAGTTTTTGGATTTAATAATTAGAGATCTTTTGTAACCTTGGCTGAACAATTCCAGACAAGTGTTTGGATGTGCTGCCATATTGGAGAGGATTGAGAAGTGAGTGAGGAGAAAAGGAAATGGTGAGAGTAAAAATAAAAGGACATTTATACAATATTTTCAGACTTGAAGAAAGACTTGGTTACAAAAATCTGCTTTGATCCTTACAAAAGGTCAAATAGCACAGATATTACCCTCAATTTACTATCCTCAAATTGGGGAAACTGAGGTTCAGAGGCTTGCCTAGAGTCACAGTTTGTGCAAGATTCCAAGGGTGGGATATGAACCTTACAGTCTTCCTGATTCCAAGCCCAGTGCTTTCTGCCCTGTGCCAAATGATCTCTCAGAGGTTAGATTATTCTTTCTAGGAGGTCGACAGTGAAATAAGGAAGAACTGATGATGGCTTGAGAGGATGTCATAGCACAGACACAGGAAGGGTATGTTTGTCTTTAAAAACTGGAGTGTAGGGGCAGCTGGGTAGCTCAGTGGAGTGAGAGTCAGGCCTAGAGACAGGAGGTCCTAGGTTCAAACCCGGCCTTAGCCACTTTCCAGCTGTGTGACCCTGGGCAAGTCACTTGACCCCCATTGCCCACCCTTACCACTCTTCCACCTATGAGACAATACGCCGAAGTACAAGGGTTTAAAAAAAAACAAACTGGAGTGTATTGACAAAGAAGGGCAGGGATAGTCAATGAGGCAAAATTGAAATTGGAGAGTGGGTGGGAATTAGAGAAAGAATGATTGAAATGGAGAGACCCATCCAAAATGGAACAAGGAGCTGGATGATGAGTTCTCAATCAGTGGAGGCATTTAAGCAGAAGTTGGACAACTAACTCCTCATTGGAAAGGTGGGAACAGGAATTTCTCTTTCCTTCCCCTCCTTCTCTATGAAAAAAGTAGCACTTTAAAAAAGAAAAAAACACCAATCAGTTAATCAAACAGCAATTAGAATCATAGCACCATACATAGATTGCGATAATGTACATAAATGCTCTTTAAATTGTGATAAAAATAGCTCCCATTTCTCAAAAGATTGAAGGCCTTTAAAATGCTTTCTTCAGAATTATCTGTAAGGCAATTTAGGCAAGTATTATGCCCATTTTCCACATTAGGAAACTGAGGCTTAAAGTAGTTAAGTAATTTGCTCAGGGTCACACAGTGAGAAAGAATGGAAGCCACAGTTTAAACTTTTATTCCTCCTAACTCCAAATCAAATGTCCTCTCCATCTCATCATACAAAATTGTTATATAAAGGTATCTTTCTTGGGTCCTCGTTACCATCACCTCCATCAGCCTTCCTCTAATGTCCTCCTTTGCCTCCTCACAGTGTGGGCATGACTGTAGGATGAGTAGAGGTCTCTTCTAGGGAAATCTAAGTTCAGGGAAGTTCTGCCAAGCCAGCAAGATTTCAAATCCAGACCCAGGCAAGGATGGTAGGCTTGGCTGTCAATGTATATAAGCATCGAGGTGGGGCAGTGAGTACAGCACTAAGCTTGGAATCAGGAAGACTCATCTTCATGAGTTCAAAACTGACCCCAGACCCTTATCAGTTGTGTGGGCCCGAGCAAGTCACTGAACTCTGTTTGCTTCAGTTTCCTCATCTGTAAAATGAGCAGGAAAAAAGAAATGGCAAACCGCTCCAGTATCGTTGGACCCATCAGAAATGAACAACAATTTGGGATCTACTTATCTGGGTTCTGTTGTTCCCTCTCATTCTTCTTCTCCCCTCCTTCCCGCCCCCAGCAACCTGTGAGCTTTTTGAGGGGAGAGATGGATTCATTTTTGTCTTTGTATGCCAGCATCTATCACTATGCTGGGTGCCTACCAGGAATTTCCAGAATACTTGGAGATTTATTGTTTATTTGCCTGAACCCTGAGCAATACTCTGCTGTGTGAGAAGTCCCCAGGCCAGGAATTCCATTCAACTGGATCAGTTAATAGAACAAATCTTAATTAAGCACCTCCTATGTGCTCAGCCTCCAGAGAAAACTACCTTAACTGAAGGAGCTTGCAGAGCCGTTGGAGACTCATGACAAAGACACAAGAAACAGCCAAAGAATAGCTTTTGTTTGTTGTTTAATCATTTCAGTCATATCCAACTCTCTTAGCAAAGATACTGGAGTGGTTTGTCATTTCCTTCTCCAGTTCATTTTACAGATGAAGAAACTGAGGCAAACAGGGTGAAGTGGCTTGTCCAGGGTCACCCAGCCAGTAAGTGTCTGAGGCTGGATTTGAACTCAAGAAGAGGAGGCTTTCTGATTTGACTTGAGACCTGGCTCTCTAATGCTTTAGAGTTCAAAGAAAGAAGGACACACTGTAGGCTAGGGGAGGAAGAGGAGAGAACATGTTGAAGAGAGGCAAGTTTCTGCTTCTTAGAAGAAAGATCTCCCCCCAAATTAGGGGTGACTTAGTGGCTAGAGTATGAGACTTGGAGTTCATGAAGACTTAAGTTCAAAACCTATTGGGGGGGGTGCAGCTAAGTAACTCCAGGTCCAGAGAAAGGAGGTTCAAATTTGGCCTCAAGACATTTCCTGGGCAAGTCATTAAAATTCCAGTACTTAGCTCTTTCCACTCTTCTGCCTTGGAATACACAGTATTGATTCTAAGACAGAAGGTAAGGGTTAAAAAAAAAAAACAAAAAAAAACTACTTCAGACACTGGCCCTGTGACTAATCATTGAACCTCTCTGAGTTCTAGTTTTCCTATATGTAAAATGGGAATAATATCGCCTATTTCACAATGTTGTGAAAGTCAAATTAGATAATATATGTAAAGTGCTTTGCAGATCTTAAAGTGCTAACTATTATTATGGTGGTTGTTAATAAAAATTAGAGCTGACTATAATTGTACATGTTCTTTATCCCATCAAAGCCCCAACTAGGTCTGCATTCCAAAGAAGACAAAGAAATAAGAAGAATTCCTATATGTTCAAAAATATTTATAGCAGCTCTGTCTGTGATGGAAATCAAGGGGATGGCCATCAATTAGGAATTGATTGAACAAGCTGTGATGGAATACTGTTGTGCTATAAGAAATGATAAGGGAGGTGGTTTTAGAAAAACCTGGAAAGACATGAACTGATGCAAAGTGAAATGAGCAGAACCAGGAGAACATTGTACACAATAAACAACAATGTTGTAAGATAATCACATGTGAATGACAGTGATTCTGAGCAAAATGATGATCCAGGACCATTCCAAAGGGCTATGATAAAAAATGCTATCCACTGCCAGAGGAAGAACTGTTGAAGTCTTAACACAGATCAAAGCACACTGCTTTTTTTTTCCTTCTTTACTTTTCCTGAGGCTTTTTTGTCTGTTTTCTTTTACAACATGACTAATATGGAAAAATGTTTTGCATGACTGCACAGGTATAATCACAATCAAATTGCTGGTTGTCTCTAGGAGGGACAAGAGGAAGGCGAGAGGGAGAGAATGTGAAATTCACATTTTAAAAAAATGAATGTTAAAATTTATTTTTACCTATAATTGGAAATTTCTATTTTAAATAAGTAGAGCTATGCAAGAGTAAGTTGTGCCAGCTCAATAGGAGGTAGTAAGCTCCTCATCACTGGAGGTGTGGGAGTCTAAGTCCAATGGTCAGTAAGGGAACCGAAAGAAGAAGTTTCCAGACTGGTGGGAAGTTAAACTGGATGCTATCTGAGGTCCGGTCCAGTTCTGACATTTCTAATCAAAGAAGGCTTCCTAGAGGAGATGAAAATTAAGCTAGCCATCAAATGGTGGGGAGAATTTGGTAGGAGGGCTCCCCAAATAGTGAGGAATAAAGAGTAAAGGAGTTACTGAGATTATCAGGTGACCAATAGGAAAAATGACTGGACACTACATGCTTTAAAATGTTTAGTACAGGGGCAACTGGGTGGCTTAGTAAATGGAGAGCCAGGTCTAGAGACAAGGGTCCTGGACTCTATCCAAGAGCCACCTAGCTTCTGGCCTTGAACTTGGCTTATGCATATAAGGAGAAAATGAAGAGGAAGAAAGGAACAAAGGGGAAAGGATTTAATTTAATTAAACAAATCCAGTTAAGAACCTACTATGTGCAAGAGGATTGTGCTTAGTTCTGTAACAGAAGCAGAGTGCTGATGTCACATAACCATGGCCATAGTGAGGATATGATCTTGTCATTAAATTCCTCTCTTTGGAGTTATTATGCTTGACTCTTGCTTCTTCCTCAGCCTGTCCCAAATAAAACCAGTTGCCAAATCCTATTAATTTTATCTTTACAACATTTCTCCTATTAATCTTCCTTCCTCCCACATAGCCTCTACCCTAAATTCTTATTACCTTTTGCCTAGACTATTGCAATAGACTCCCAATTGGCCTTTCAGTTTCTGCTATCTTAAAATTGAAATTCTTAAAACACAGAGCTGGTCATGTCATCTTCCTTACTCAAAAATTTTCCATGATGGGATATGACTGGGGATGTAGACTCTAAGTGATCACCCTAATGCAAATATTAATAATATGGAAACAGGTCTTGACCAATGACACATGTAAGACCCATGGGGATTGCTTGTTGGTTATGGAGGGGGTGGGAGGAGAAGAGGGAAAGAACATGAATCATGTAACCATGGGAAAATATTCTAAATGAATTAATTAAATAAAAATTTTCAAATTAAAAAAAATTTCCATGACTATTGCCTCTAGGATAAAACATAAAATATTCAGCTTGGCATATAGGCCTTTACCATCTGGCACTCTTTACCTCCCCTTCTAGTTTTATTTGATATTACTTCCCTTCATGATCTCCCTGTTCCAAACTACTGGTCAGCTAACTATTTAGTTTAGGCTATACCTCATGTCTAGAATATATTCCTTCCTCATCACTACCTGATTGAATCACTGTCTTTCCTGAAAGCCCAGCCTAGGTCCTACCTCCTTATAGGAGTCCTTCTCTGTTGACCTTGAGTTATTAGCTCTTCCACTTGAAATTACTTCATAGTAAACAACACTTGGTCTCCTTGCTCTTCCTCAAATATGATACCCCATTTCTCAATTCCCAGCATTTTCACTGATTGTACCTGATGTCTGGAATGTATTCTCTTCTCATCGCTCCCTTCTGGCTTCCCTGGCTTCTTCTGAGTATCATTTAAAGAGTCGCCTTCTGTAAGGAACCTTTCCCAGACAATAATGCACTGTTGGGGAAGTTGTGCACAAATCTTAATATTCTGGAGAGCAATTTGGAACTATGCCCAAAGGGCTATAAAACTGCATACCCTTTAATTCAGCAGTATTACTATTAGATCTCTATCCCAAAGAAATCCCCTCAAAAGGGGGAAAGGATCTATTTCTACAAAAATATTTGTAGCTACACTTTGTATAGTAGCAAAGAATTAGAAATTGTGGGGAAGTTTATCAGTTGGGGAATGATGGAACAAATTATGATATATGATTGTAATGGAATACTGATGTGCTATAAGAAATGATGAGCAGGATGATTACAGAAAAATCTGGAAAGACTTACAAACTGATGCAAAGTAAAGTGAGCAGAACCAGAAGAACATTATACAACAATAACAACAATATTGTATGATAATCTACTATGAATGATTTAGCTGTTCTCAGCAATAAAATGATCTAAGGCAATTCCCAAGGGCTCATGATAAAATATACTGTCTACCTCCAGAGAAAGAACTTTCAGAGTCTAAATATAGATCAAAGTATAATATTTTTCATTTTATTTTCTTTGTGTTTTTTTAAAATACAAATCTCCTTCTACAACATGACCAATATGCAAAAGTGTTTTACATGATCTCACATGTATAACCTAGATCAAATTGTTTACCATCTCAGGGAAGGAAGGGAAGGAGAGAATTTGGAACTCAAAATTCTAGAAGACAAATGTTAAAATTTGTTTTTATATGTAATTGGGGAAAGGAAAGGAAAGGAAAGGAAAGGAAAGGAAAGAAGGAAAGGAAAGGAAAGGAAAGGAAAGGAAAGGAAAGGAAAGGAAAGGAAAGGAAAGGAAAGGAAAGGAAAGGAAAGGAAAGGAAAGGAAAGGAAAGGAAAGGAAAGGAAAGGAAAGGAAAGGAAAGGAAAGGAAA
>NC_058132.1:99278525-99304032 GCF_016433145.1 Gracilinanus agilis
TATATATATATATATAAATGTATAACCAGGCTAAATTACACAAGTTCAATTTAGAGGAAGTCTGCAAGAAGATAATTTTCTCCCTTTGAAAGCATGGTACCCACCTTGGCAAGAAATTCTGCCAGGTGGACTTTTTTCTGATGAAGATCAGATCCTCTCTTGAATCCTGGACACCTTCCTGACAAAAAGGTCTGAAATTGTTCTCAGCAAAAAGGCTGGGCACCTTCTTGACAAGAAAGTCCATTTTATTTATTTATTTTTTTGTCAAGGAAGTCAGATCTTGTCATATCTTTTCTATAGGACAGATTATAGATTCCTCCATTCCATAAATGGTAATAAAGAGGATAACCAAGGTTATTCTATAGCTCCAGAGGCAAATGAGATAAAAGCCTCGGAAGCTCCTGGAAATATTCCAAGACACTGAAGGCAAGCCCAAATGTTCCTTGGCAAAGTCAATTACAGGGAAATCTATTATTAATTTTAAACATACTACAATTATTGATTACTGGTTCTCATATACAGTTAATTAATAGATGGAATTATTCCTTATTATTAGGGTCTATTATAATTATAATTTATCATTAAAATTTTATCTCATAAGATTGTATAAATAGAATATGCAGTTATACAGAAGCATAAAACAATGAATATAAACTGAAGTTACTTAGTTAGATTATTTTGTCACATATCACAACTTGTTTAACCATTCTTCAGTTGATGGACATCCCCTCCACTACCAATTCTTTGCTACCACAAAAAGAGCTGCCATAAATATTTTTGTTCAAATGAGTCCTTTTTCATTTTTTTAAAAATTTCTTTGGGATAAAGACCTAGAGGTGCTTTTGCTGGATGAAAAGGTGTGCATAGTTTTAAAACTCTATGGATAGATTTCCAAATTGCTCTCCAGAATGGTTAGATTAGATCACAACTCTACCAAGAGTGCATTAGTGTCCCATTTTTCCCGCATTCTCTCCAACATTTATCATTTTCATCGTCGTGTCATATTATAGGCCCTTCATTTTTCAGAGGAAACTGAGGTATGTCCACTTATTCAAAAAGTACTTTAAAAATGCTTAATATGTTTGAAATTATAAATAACTTTGGCAAAATTTTAGGATATGTATATGAAATAAATATATCCAAATCATTGTTATTTCTCCATATTACTAACAAAATTCATTAGAAGGATATTAAAAGAGAAATTCCATTTTAAACAATGATAGACTATATAAAATACTTGGGAACCTACCTACTAAGAAATGTATAGGAATTAGATGAATATGAGTAGAAAACAGTTTTATGGAATCATAAACTTAAAAACAGGAGCCATAATAATTGCCTAATAGGCAGGCCACACCAATATTAGTTTACTCATTCAGAGCCATTCCAACCCAACCATTTTATAAAGTTAGAAAAGGTAAGAATGAAATTAAATGAGAAGAACTAAAAGTCAAGAATCTTAAGTGAAAGAGTGGAAAAAAATGAGAAGGAAAGAGGCCTAGCAGTACCAGGTCTCAAACTATATTACGAAGCAATAATCATCGACTAATTTGGTACTGGTTAATAAAAGGGTTGATAAATGGAACAGATTAAATACATAACATACTCATTAGACCAGTGTTCAGTAATATAGATTAATACATAGAGAGGTTGAACAGTGGAACTGATGAGGCACAGGATATAAAGAAGCAAGCAAACCTAGTAACTTAGTTTTTGATAAACTCAAAGACCCCATCTATTGGGAATCTTCCCTATTTAACAAAAATCATTCATCATTATTTAATAAAAACTTCTGGGAAAATTAGAAAGCAGTCTGGCAGAAATTAGGCTGAGACCAGCACCTCACACTAGATAATAAGATTAGCTTCAAATGGGTGGACTCTCTCTCTCTCTCTCTCTCTCTCTCTCTCTCTCATCATCATCATCATCATCATCAACAAATTAGAAAAGAAATTATCTTTCAGACGTATAGATAGGGGAAGAGTTCATGCCTGACTAAACAAGGGATAAGCAAGGCATAAAATTATCCATTTTATCTTTTTTGTGATAGAAGATAAAACAGACTATTTTTATAACAGTTAAGGATGATGGGGGGATCTTTAGAGCTAATTTCTCTAATAAAGGTCTCATTTCTAAGATATATGAAGAACTCATTCAAATTTGTAAAAATGGTCATTCTCCAATTGATAAGTGGCCCAAGGAGACAAACGAGCAATTTACAAAGGAAGAAATCCAAGCTGTTGATAGCTATATTTTTAAAAGGTGCCAAATCACTAACAAATAGAGAAGTATAAATTAAAGTAGTTCTGAGGTTCCATATCACATACATCAGATTGACAAAGTTCACCAAAAAAAGGAACACAACAAATGTTGGAGAGGCTATCATTAAACAGAAATATTAATGCACTATTGGTAAAACTGTGAGTTGGTCTCTAACCATTCTTGAAATTATATGACTATAAAATTACAAAACCATGCATACACTTTGACTCAGTGATACCATTGCCAGATGTATACCCTATAGGAACTAAAGGAATAAGAAGGGGGCAGCTAGGTGGCTCAGTAAATTGAGAGCCAGGCCAAGAGTCGGGAGTTTCCTGGGTTCACTTGGCCTCAAGACACTTCCTAGCTGTGTGACCCTGGACAAGTCACTTAACCCCCATTGCCTAGCCCTTACCACTCTTCTGCCTTGGAACCAGTACACAGTACTGATTCTAAGACAGAAGATAAGGGTTTAAAAAATGTGAAAAGGACTTGTATGTACAAAAATATTTGTATTGGCTCTTTTTGTAGGAGGAAAGAAGTGGAAATTAAAGAGGTGCTCATCAGTTGAAGAATGATCGAATAAATTATGAATAAATAAATGGTTTATTTATTTGATTGATATTGATTGATGAGATTGATATAAATTATATGACTATAATGTAATACTATTATGCTGTAAGACATGATGAGAGAAATGGTTTTAGAGAAATCTGTAAAGATTTGTATACACTGCTGCAGAGTAAAGTGAGCAAAATCGGGAGAATAATTGATTTAATAACAACAATATGGTGTAAACAAGTCTTTAGAAGTCTGGTCAGTATAATGACTAATGATTCCAGAGGACCAATGATAAAGTATGCTATATTCCTCCTAAGAAAGTGTTGATGCAGAATACCTAACAAGACACAAGTGCAGAATGACACAAGATGCTTCTGGATATGACTAATGTGAGAATTTCTTTTGCTCTTATACATATTTGTTACAGGAAATTTCTTTTTATCTTTTTTTAATAAGGTGTAAGAGGAATAGAAAAATGCTTGTTAACTGAAAATGAAAATGAATTGAATATAAAATGCATTAGATTATTATACCAAAATATTTATAGAGACATTTTTCATGGTAGCAAAGCAATAGAAACAAATTGGATATGCATCAACTGAGGAACAGCTAAACAAGCTGTGGTATATGAATGTAATGGAAGATTTATCCTCTGTATAAAAGAAAGACCAAAAATACAGAAAAGCATACTGAAACTTACATGAACTGATGCAAAGTGAAATAAGCAGAAACAGAAAAACAATATTCATGGTTGAAAGAACAACATCATGAAAACGGAATCTCAATGTTTGAAATTACAAAGAATTAGCTTGGCTCCTGAAAGGAAAATGTGAGAAAACACCTCCACTCTTCCCCTTTCAAAGGTTGTAATCCATAGATGTGGAACATTGCATATAATGTTGGGGTGCGGGGGTTCTATGAGTTTGTCAGTTTTGCAGAAAATATTTTCTTTTTCCTCTTTTTAAAAAAGTAGTTGTTATAAAGAATGACTCTCAGAGAAAGGAAGAGGAAGAGATAAAAAGAAATATCTAGGAAATGTACAAAAAAGTTTTCAATGAAATCAATTTTTTAATTTAATTTTTTTTTAAATCCTTACCTTCCATCTTGGAATCTTGTGTCTTGGTTCCAAGGCAGAAGAGTGGTAAGGGCTAGGCAATGGGGGTTAAGTGACTTGCCCAGGGTCACACAGCTAGGAAATGTCCAAGGCCAGATTTGAACCCAGGACCTCCCATCTCTGGGCCTGGCTCTCAATCCACTGAGCCACCCAGCTGCCCCCTTTAATTTAATTTAAGTTTGTTTTTAAAAGGAAATATATTGGGAACCATAGATGAAATGTTAGCTAAATAAAAGTCTGAGTAGGAAATGATTCCTAACTGGACGGATCAGGGAAGACATCCTAGAGGAAGTAGCATCTCATTTGAACATTAAAGAATCATTTGAAATTCAGTAACTAAAAAGAGGGGAGAGAGTTTATCCTAGGCATCATAAATAGCATAAAGAGAGACTCAGAAGTGGAACTACACATACTGCACTCAGGACACAGAAATTAGGCCAATTTGACTGGAAACCTCATGAAAAGTGGTAATATGGTGTCTTTCCTGCCTTTTGAATATTTACATTCCCTTTCTGTCTATTCTAGACTTTCATGCTTTGATTCATGGCCCTGATACTTGTTTAGTCCTTCTTTAGTCTCTATATTCCTCATGGAATTAAAGCTTTTAAGGTACCTATTTTGATTTCCCTTTTCTAAACAACTTCTATATTTTTAAGAAACTTGTAAATCTTGCTCCTGGTCTCCTCTTTTTGTCATGCCTCACTCTGAAAAATACCAATACCTGCAGATTATAGAAAGGATAGCGTCCCCATGATAGGAATTTCCCTGTCCCTGATTATACAGTCCATTACTACCCTTTGCCCTTCTTTTTGATCCTTCTCTCCTCACCTTTGCCTCATTTGTCTTGAAGTGGATCCATTTCCTTCCACTTTTCAAAGTGTCATTTGCTTCCCAAGAGAGCTCTGTTTCCCGGTCTCCTTAGGCGAAGTCAGTGAGTGGTCTTCCAAAGCTGCAGATGCTACCTATTGTAGGGTCTCCCAATCCACCACAGAATATCTCTCTTCCTTTATGGTGAGACATCCTCCCACAACTAAAATAAAAAATTTCCCTTTCTTTCCCCCTATTTTGATCTCTCCTTTTATATCTTCACTTATTACATGTTCCTAAGAGCATACAGGATTTATTTTCTCTTCATTGATGACCTTTGACTTGATTAAGGTACATCACCTAATCCCTTCTAACTTCTTCCCCCTTTTTTTTTTCTTTTTATGTGTCCTCCCATTCTGAAATTTTGTTACACCAAAAAATAAAAACAAACAAACAAAAAAACACTGATTCACCTGTAGGTGAGATGTTGTGAGATTTTAAAATTCACACTTCTTCAAGTTTTATGCCACTATTTTACTTCCTCTTTCATCATATCTCTCTTTTATTACTTTTGTTGTTGTTGTTGTTAATCTTATGGAATTTATTTTAGTCCCTCCCATCTTTTTTATTTTACTGTGGTCATTTATTGTGTAATCTGTCCTTCCTTGCTTACTATAAACAAAAAGAAAGGTTTGTTTACATTGTGTTTCTATTCTCTGTGGCATTGGCATAGCAAAAAAAATTGGTTATATCTAATTTTGTTTATAGGAATGTTTGGAATGCCTCTTTATTGAACACCCATCTTTTTTCATTAATTATTAGGCTCATGTTTGCATAATAGGTCACCTTGGGTTGCGTCTTGATCACCTTTCCTCCTCTGAACACATTATCCCATTTACTCCTGCAGTTTTTGGTGGATACGGTAATAATCATATTATTCAAATTTCTTCCCTTTTTATTTAAAATTCTTTCTCACATATATTTGCAGAATTTTTTGTTTGTTACTGGAATTTTTCAGTTAAATCACTATGTGTTTTGAGGTTTGCAATATAGGTTTCTTTCAAAGACATTTTGGATTCTCTCAATTGGCACTCATAAATTCTGGGCACTTTCCTTGTATTATGTCTTGGATTATAGTAATCAGACTTTTTGACTTGTGATTTTTTTTTTAAGAACTATAAACCTCAAGTTTCCTCTATGCGTCCTGTCTTTGAGACATGTTTTGCCAGCATGGAGATCATGTTTTCCTTTAATTTCATTATTTTTTGCTTCTCTTCAGTATGCATATCTATATTCTCAGTTGGTTATTTTTTCTTTTGTTTCTTTGCTGAGCTTTGTCATTGTGGCAAATCCAAGTTTGTCTATTCTGTCAATTATTTCTGTTGTGCAAGTCACAAATTCTGCTTTCCCAATTATTGTTTTTTTTTAATTATTCAGGAATATCCTGCTATGGTTCCATATTTTCTTGGGAATCCATAATGTCTTCTGGCTCATTAAGTGTCAATCATTTTCCTTTGTCTTGCAACATGTATTCATAGATGTCTGGATTCATTTAGCTAATTTGAAGAGTATATTACCTTTTGTTTTTACTATCTCCCCTGATGATTTACTTGTTTATGTCCAAGATCTTTAACTGAATTTTCTTCTTGAAATCTTTGCTAATTTTAGTCATTTTTCTTTATATTCGCCTATTGTTCACTTTCTGACTACTTCCCCTTTGATGGAAGTTACCTCAGGGATAACCTAAACCTCAAAGTTGTCTCAGTCTTTTCCCATGCCGAGGAACTCGCATTTAACCAAACTCTGTTTCTGTCTCAAGGGACTTCTAAGGAGTAATAATTGACCCCAGATGCATGCTGAGCTCTTTTCCTCAGACATAGTAGAGGACCACACACCATGGCTTCAGAGGGCTAAAGAGAGACATAGTTGAGTTCTGTTGCAAGCCTATGAATCCACTTGTGCAACCCTGCCAGAGTATGGTGAGCAGTAAGAGAGTATGTACTAAGTAGGAGTTAGGGATTAGCCTTCTCTGCTACTGGGGTTTTTACCTTGTTTTGATTCTGAGTGTCTTAGACTTAGACTATAAAAAGAGATGAAATCGCATTATTCCTTATATATAGCCTCTATTTTGGAGAATTTTGAGAGGCCATGAGGATTGCAGAAAATGTCTAGTCCTCCATTTTGTTGCTCTTGTGACCCAGAAGGCAATTATATAAAACATATTGCCAAAAGCTAGTAGCATCTGGTTGTGAAAATTGTGAATAATATTCAAGAAGTCTGAATTTCACTTGAATTGCAACCAATAAAAGTAGTTTATTCTGATAGCACTATGAGGAAGGCATCAAAGAGGCGAGAATAAAGATATGAAGGTCTTTTTAGGAAGCCATAAAAATAGGCTAGATTCTATACAAGAGTTGGGGCAGCAAGAATAGAGAGGAGAGGGCAAAACCTACAAATGATACTAAAGTAGAATGAGCAGGAATTAGGAACTGCTGGACTATGAGAGGGAGAAAAATGTTTTTGGGCACATATTAAATCCATGCTTACTGATATGGGAGATTGAGTGAATCTCAATCTTTCATTTTTCAGCACTACTGAAAGAGTGAAGTAAGAAATGGGAGTAAGTTTAGAAGGAAAAATAATAAATTTGGCTTAACATAATAAGATTATTGAGCTTGAGATACTCTTGGAACATTTTGCAGAGTCTGAAAGAAATCTGAAAATTTGTGACTGGGCCAAAAATGGGGATATAGTTTGTCAAGCCATCAGCAAAGAATCTACAATCATTTTGAAAGCTAAGAAAGACAGATCTTTGGGAATATTGGATAGATTTATCATTTCTGAGAGGCAGTATGGTCTGACAGGCAAAGTAATGGACTTGGGATCAGAAAGATCTGGGTTCAGATCCTGCTTATTAGTTTTGTCTGCCCATAGGCAAGTCATTTAATTTCTGAGCCTTAATTTCCTCCTTTATTGGACTAGATGGACTCTAAGGACCCTTCTAGATCTCAAACTATGATCTGAAGTTGTAGTTAAAATTGGGAGTCACTAATTACGTCTTTATGGTTATACTCAATGACCTATTCTCTCTGACCTCATCTTTCTTGACCTTTCTGTAATAATTGATATCATAGATCAATTCAATTCAGCAAGCATTTATTAAGCACCTACTGTGTACAAACCACCACTTGGCTTCAATAACAACTTGCCTTCATGATTCTTCTACTACTCTAACCATTCTGTGGCAGTGAGGTGGTGCAATGAATAGAGTATTGATCTTATAATCAGATAGACCTGAGTTCAAGTCTTGCCTCAGACACATACAATTGTGTGCCCCTGGGCAAATTGCTTGAACTCTCTCAGCCTCAGTTTCCTCCCCTGTAAAAAAAAATAATAGTATCTCATAGGGTTATTTTGAGGTTCAGTTGAAATAACATATATGAAATGCTTTGTAAATACTATAATACATAGTAGGGCAACTATGTAGCTCAGTGGATAGAGTGCCCAGCTTGTAGATGGAAGGTCCTAGGTTCACTTCTGACCTCAGCACTTTCTAGCTATGTGACCCTGGGCAAGGCACTTAAACCCAGCTGGCTAGCCCTTACCACTCTCCTGTCTTGGAACCAATTCTAGGATAGAAGATAAGGGTTTAAAAATAAAATAAAGTACTGTCATAATAATATAAATTATTATGTATTAATTATTATTTAAACAAATATAAAGATGAATTATTAATTAAATATAATTAATTACATAAATATAAAAATAAAATAAAATAAAATAAAGTACTAGTGGCATAGTGCATAAAATTCTCTGCCTGAAGTCAAGAAGACTCATCTTCCTAAATTCAAGCTTGGCCTCAGACACTTACTAGATGTTTAACCCTTAGGCAAGTCACTTAATCCTGTTTGCCTCAGACTTCTCATCTGTAAAATGAGCTGGAGAAGGAAATGGCCAACCAGTCCAGGATTATTGCCAAGAAAACCCCAAATGGGGTCACTAAGAGTCAGATGGGACTGAAACAACTGAGCAACATTAATTAATTGATGAATTAATTAACTGCTAGCTATTGTTATCATTCCTCCTTCTGAGGCTGAGGTAGTTAAGGTGTTTGGTCTAAATCACAGAGATAATAAGTTACAAAGTCCCAGAAAATGTACTGCATGGAAGATGATTTCCTGGTGAAATGATTACAGATGCCAATGTACTTCTTCTAACTTAGCCACTGCCTTTTCCCGGATGCTGTAACAGAATTTCTGGTTCTAGTTCGTCAGTGAAGCAGGATTTGGTCCCTTATTTACAACCCAAGTTCCAAATCCAAGACTTTTCAACTACATCCTGCTGCCTGATCGTAGACTATAATCTTCAAGCCACCCTGAGATAATCATCCAGTCTCTTAATGACCTGATCAGGAGGAGATGCCCTCACCAGATTACCTAACTGTCTTCCTTTCCTCTGGCCAAAATAGGAGCAGGAATAGAAAGAGTTATCCAATTAAAGTTTACAGCAGTCCCTCCAAATAAAAAGAACACAGTGCCTCTCCAACACAGCACACAGTGGCCCTTCCTCTGGACCAAACCTATTTATTTTTTATTGCAATCTCCTAAGCAGGCTGTAATTGCTTTTGCCACAGCTCAAGTACCCACAGAGCTACACAGGAAGGGCATAAAATCTAAACAGAGCCCTGTGGTGCCATGCTCCACACGTGACCCGGGAAAGTGGGCAGAACTAGAAATTGGCACAGTAGTTCTGTGGCCCCATTTAGTCATTGTCATTTTCAATCATTGGTTTCTCTCCCCAGGTAGCCAATTATAAGCCAGGGGGGTATTGAAATCAAACAAATTCCACAAATTTCTACAGGACCCAGAAGGCAGAGGTTGGAGCAGTGGGTAGAGGGTCCAAAGAGAAAGATTTTTGACTCGATGTAAGGAAAACACCTGAATATTCAGACTTGTCCAAAACATAGGATAAAGGATGGCAGGGAGGTAGTGAGCTCCTGATCACTGGAGGTCCGGTGGAGGCTGGTTAACTATTTGTTAGAGATGTTCGTGGCCTCATAGGCATTAAGGATGAAAAGGACTTCACAAATTACCTAGTACAGTCCCCTCATTTTGCAAGGAAGGAGACCAAACCCCAGGGAGGCAAAATTTCAACCCTTTCATTTTACAAATAAGGAGCCAAGAAGCCCAGAAAAATAAAGTACCCTTGTCCAAGGTCATGCACAAATTCAATGGCAGAAAGTTTCAGTGGAGCATAATCCCTGGAGGATTGGAACCAAAATTGTCTTCTCCCTTTGCTGCAGTGGCTAAGAGGCACACACCTGACTCAGTTCTGATCAGAGAACTGGCTTGGATCATGGGCAAACACACACACACACACACACACACACACACACACACACACACACACACACACTGTTACACACTTCACTTTGCTACATCACTTAGCATGTACCTGATGAGAAAAACACCCCCCTGCAACTCTATAGGGCTATTTTTCAAAGAAAAAAGATATCCCGTTTTATAGATGAGAAAACCAGGGGTCAGAGTCGTCATGCCTTTTGGGTGATTTCTGTGTCTCTTTAGTGGCCCGTGTGTCTAAATCCTAACCCTAGGACAGACTGTCTTAGGTAAGCACATAGCTGAGGAAGGCGGAAATCTCCTGCTCATTCTCTCTAGGATATGTTCTTTTATGTGCCAAAAAAGAGGACCCACCAGAAGAGGCCACAATTCCTCTGGGAAGAACCAGAAAGGAAACAGATTGTAGACTCAGTTAGTGGGAATAGATTTCTGAACATTCCCTGTTTGTACTCTACAGGAAAGAGCATTCCTTCGTCCCTTTGAAGGCATGGATTAGGCCAAGGGATAGTGATTGTATCTGTGATCTCGTTGCTATAAGGCAGGGGTCTGCAAACTAAGACTGAGGGCCAAATCTGGTCCATTTCCCATTTGTGTGGGGACTCTGAGCTAAGAGCAGTTGACCAAGGAAAGCTGGGGGTAGAGGAGAGCTGGGAAGAAAGGGGAAAGGAATGGAATAAACACTTAAATACTGCCTTCAGATTTAATAAATAAATAAATAGATAGATAGATAGATAGATAGATGAATGAATAGATGGATAAATAGATAACTAAATAAACCCTTACTTTCTATCATAGATTCAATTCTAAGTATTGGTCCTGAGGCTGAAGAGCAGTAAAGGCAAGGTAACGGGGTTAAGTGAATTGCCCTGGATCACACCACTAGAACACAACTAGAAAATGACTATGGTCAGATTTGAACCCAGGAACTCCTCCGTCTCTAGACCTGGCTATCCACTGAGATATCTAACTGCCCCTCTGTTACAGGCTTTTAAAAATCATTAACTCATTTGATCCTCATGACGTGAAGTAAGTGCTGTTATTATTCCTGTTTTTACAAAGGAGGAAACTGAGATAAAGAGAGGTTAAGTGATTAGCCCAGGGACACACAGTTAGTAAATGACTGAGGCCAGGTTGGAATTCAAGTCTTCCTAATTCCAGACCCAGGGCTCTACCCCCTGTGCAACCCAGCCAACCACCACCAAAATAGCAAAACAGATGACAGGTCAGATTTGGCCCTTGGGCTATAGTTTGCTGGCCCCAGCATTTGGGAACTCCAAATTGTGGAAACTCTATACCAATGGAGATTAACACCTTCTCTATAACTTTAGNATAAAATTCTCTGCCTGAAGACAAGAAGACTCATCTTCCCAAATTCAAGCCTGGCCTCAGACACTTACTAGATGTTTAACCCTTAGGCAAGTCACTTAATCCTGTTTGCCTCAGACTTCTCATCTGTAAAATGAGCTGGAGAAGGAAATGGCCAACCAGTCCAGGATTATTGCCAAGAAAACCCCAAATGGGGTCACTAAGAGTCAGATGGGACTGAAACAACTGAGCAACATTAATTAATTGATGAATTAATTAACTGCTAGCTATTGTTATCATTCCTCCTTCTGAGGCTGAGGTAGTTAAGGTGTTTGGTCTAAATCACAGAGATAATAAGTTACAAAGTCCCAGAAAATGTACTGCATGGAAGATGATTTCCTGGTGAAATGATTACAGATGCCAATGTACTTCTTCTAACTTAGCCACTGCCTTTTCCCGGATGCTGTAACAGAATTTCTGGTTCTAGTTTGTCAGTGAAGCAGGATTTGGTCCCTTATTTACAACCCAAGTTCCAAATCCAAGACTTTTCAACTACATCCTGCTGCCTGATCGTAGACTATAATCTTCAGGCCACTCTGAGATTATCATCCAGTCTCTTAATGACCTGATCAGGAGGAGATGCCCTCACCAGATTACCTAACTGTCTTCCTTTCCTCTGGCCAAAATAGGAGCAGGAATAGAAAGAGTTATCCAATTAAAGTTTACAGCAGTCCCTCCAAATAAAAAGAACACAGTGCCTCTCCAACACAGCACACAGTGGCCCTTCCTCTGGACCAAACCTATTTAATTTTTATTGCAATCTCCTAAGCAGGCTGTAATTGCTTTTGCCACAGCTCAAGTACCCACAGAGCTACACAGGAAGGGCATAAAATCTAAACAGAGCCCTGTGGTGCCATGCTCCACACGTGACAAGGGAAAGTGGGCAGAACTAGAAATTGGCACAGTAGTTCTGTGGCCCCGTTTAGTCATTGTCATTTTCAATCATTGGTTTCTCTCCCCAGGTAGCCAATTATAAGCCAGGGGGGTATTGAAATCAAACAAATTCCACAAATTTCTACAGGACCCAGAAGGCAGAGGTTGGAGCAGTGGGTAGAGGGTCCAAAGAGAAAGATTTTTGACTCGATGTAAGGAAAACACCTGAATATTCAGACTTGTCCAAAACATAGGATAAAGGATGGCAGGGAGGTAGTGAGCTCCTGATCACTGGAGGTCCGGTGGAGGCTGGTTAACTATTTGTTAGAGATGTTCGTGGCCTCATAGGCATTAAGGATGAAAAGGACTTCACAAATTACCTAGTACAGTCCCCTCATTTTGCAAGGAAGGAGACCAAACCCCAGGGAGGCAATTTCAACCCTTTCATTTTACAAATAAGGAGCCAAGAAGCCCAGAAAAATAAAGTACCCTTGTCCAAGGTCATGCACAAATTCAATGGCAGAAAGTTTCAGTGGAGCATAATCCCTGGAGGATTGGAACCAAAATTGTCTTCTCCCTTTGCTGCAGTGGCTAAGAGGCACACACCTGACTCAGTTCTGATCAGAGAACTGGCTTGGATCATGGGCAAACACACACACACACACACACACACACACACACACACACACAGTGTTACACACTTCACTTTGCTACATCACTTAGCATGTACCTGATGAGAAAAACAACCCCCTGCAACTCTATAGGGCTATTTTTCAAAGAAAAAAAGATAGCCCATTTTATAGATGAAGAAACCAGGGGTCAGAGTCGTCATGCCTTTTGGGTGATTTCTGTGTCTCTTTAGTGGCCCGTGTGTCTAAATCCTAACCCTAGGACAGACTGTCTTAGGTAAGCACATAGCTGAGGAAGGCGGAAATCTCCTGCTCATTCTCTCTAGGATATGTTCTTTTATGTGCCAAAAAAGAGGACCCACCAGAAGAGGCCACAATTCCTCTGGGAAGAACCAGAAAGGAAACAGATTGTAGACTCAGTTAGTGGGCAATAGATTTCTGAACATTCCCTGTTTGTACTCTACAGGAAAGAGCATTCCTTCGTCCCTTTGAAGGCATGGATTAGGCCAAGGGATAGTGATTGTATCTGTGATCTCGTTGCTATAAGGCAGGGGTCTGCAAACTAAGACTGAGGGCCAAATCTGGTCCATTTCCCATTTGTGTGGGGACTCTGAGCTAAGAGCAGTTGACCAAGGAAAGCTGGGGGTAGAGGAGAGCTGGGAAGAAAGGGGAAAGGAATGGAATAAACACTTAAATACTGCCTTCAGATTTAATAAATAAATAAATAGATAGATAGATAGATAGATAGATAGATAGATAGATAGATAGATAGATAGATGAATGAATAGATGGATAAATAGATAACTAAATAAACCCTTACTTTCTATCATAGATTCAATTCTAAGTATTGGTCCTGAGGCTGAAGAGCAGTAAAGGCAAGGTAACGGGGTTAAGTGAATTGCCCTGGATCACACCACTAGAACACAACTAGAAAATGACTATGGTCAGATTTGAACCCAGGAACTCCTCCGTCTCTAGACCTGGCTATCCACTGAGATATCTAACTGCCCCTCTGTTACAGGCTTTTAAAAATCATTAACTCATTTGATCCTCATGACGTGAAGTAAGTGCTGTTATTATTCCTGTTTTTACAAAGGAGGAAACTGAGATAAAGAGAGGTTAAGTGATTAGCCCAGGGACACACAGTTAGTAAATGACTGAGGCCAGGTTGGAATTCAAGTCTTCCTAATTCCAGACCCAGGGCTCTACCCCCTGTGCAACCCAGCCAACCACCACCAAAATAGCAAAACAGATGACAGGTCAGATTTGGCCCTTGGGCTATAGTTTGCTGGCCCCAGCATTTGGGAACTCCAAATTGTGGAAACTCTATACCAATGGAGATTAACACCTTCTCTATAACTTTAGAGTTGCCTATACCACTTACAGTGACTTGTCCAGGACCACTCAGTCAGAATATGTAAGAGGCAGGATATAATCAAATAAACAAGTGAAAGCTAAAATTTATATAGAACTTTGAGGTCTACAAATAGAAAATGCTTTTCTTTTTGTAGAAAAATTTATAGAAAAAAAGCTTGAAAATGCTTTTCAAATATGAAAGGCATGTTCTATTATCATCCCCATTTTGCAGATGAGGGAACTGAGACAGAGATCATGATTTGCTCAGGGTCACACTCCAGAAGATGAATGAGGTGGGATTTGAACCCAGATCTGCTTGATCCCAGGACTAGCACTCCATCCATTTCAACTACCTAAGATTTAAATCCAGATCTTCCTGGCTCTGGAGCCAGCTATCTCTCCACTCTGCTCTTCTACCTCTCCTGAAGGCATGGACTCTGTCCTATTCATCTTTCTGCCTCCCTCTGAGCCTAGAACAGGGAAACGGCATAACAATGTTGAATTGAGTTGAGTTTGTGTTGGGATTTGTGTTGAGATTTCATAGTGTTGGTGGGAAAGGAAGGAGTCCGAGAAGAGTCTGTTTCCTTTAAGAAAAATGTTGGTAAAAATAAGATTCACTCAGATGAGCATTAAAGGGGGATGAGACACACACAGTGATGGCGGTGTTTTCTTTATAAAAAGAGACAGCCATCCGATGCTAGGAGCAAATGAGAGTGGATCGAGGTCATTCATAATAATTCAGCAAATATTTGCTTTGTACAAATCATTGCACTAATAATAATGATCAACATTTACTTAGTGCTTTAAGGTTTAAAATAGTCTCCTCTCAACAACCCTGCAAGGTAGGTAGGCCAAATATTATCCTTCACCATCACCCCCCTTTTTTTAACTGATGAGGAAACTGAGGCTTAGAAAGATTAAGTGGCTCTCCAAGGTCATAAACAGCTAATAAATGGCTAATCTGGATTCAGGCCTAGGACTTCTGACTGGAAGTCCAAAACTCTTTCCACCATACCATGCTGAGTCCTGAAAGATGCCAAGAAGCAATTAGCACCTGAATTTTAATTAATAGCGAAGTATGAGCTAAAACAGATGGGCTGAGAGCCATGAAAATGAAGTGGGACAGCTGGAGGTGAGGAGAAAGCCTTAAAAAGGGCCTCTTTCGAGAAGACTTTACAAAGGATAAACAGGGAAAGTGCTCGGACGAAAGACTTGAATTCTAGGGTCGCAAATGCTCTGTGGCTAATGTTCCAGCCCCGTCTCACACCGGTGGGCAGAACCCCCAAGGGCAGCTACTACTTGTCCCCTCTGTGTTCTAGGGGTAACTCAGAGGAGTTGGGGGTAGTTTTTTAATGCTAAAACTCGTGAACCCCCACCAGTTGTGCTTCCCCCTTCATTACCAGTTGATATCAATTAGTCCGACAATTTCATTAGCCTTTAAAATAGGTACTTAATAAGGCAGCGTGATAACATTTCATACAAAGACATCACCCCAAAAGTCTATGACATTCACTTATTGGTCCATAGGGAAATGTGAACTCAAGAATATGGCAAAGGGATAATTCATATTTATTGGTTCCTGGAAGTCCTTTTCTCCCCTTCTTGAAAGTACTCATGAAATTACTCTTAGGTCTGGCGAAATTTTTCTGCTGGACTCCAAGTAAAGCTTTGAAATTGCCCTTCTTCATTGCAATCAGGCCATCCTTGATTCCTGATGCAGATGCTCTTGTCAGCTGTTCAGGGACATGGTCAGGAAGTTCAAATCCTTGGGCCCCCTGAAGCACACAATGACTCCCTCTGATGAAAGGGAAGAGATAGGAAATTCAGATCAAGGGGGAGGCCAAGGCTCTTTTCCTGGTCTCCTAAGTGATTCTTTCTTAAGGTCTTGGTTAGAACTGTCTCTCCCGGCTCACCACTCTTTCAAATCCCCAATTCTAAAAGACATTAGTATTTTTGCACTAGCCCCTTGGGGCACGACCCAAGTCCTTTAACCAATTTTGTCAGATTTCCTTTTTATATCTATATCATCGAAATGCCTTTGACGGACTCATCTGGAGACAATAATAATATCTCCCAGGATTGTTGTGAGGATCAAATGAGATTATATTTGTAAAGCACTTAGCACACTGCCTGGCACATAATAGACTTAAAAAAAATCCCTTACCTTTTCTCTTAGAATTGACACAAGTATTGGTTCCAAAGCAGAAGGGTGGTAAGGACTAGGTAACTGGAGAATTACTCAGGGCCACACAACTAGAAAGAGTTTGAAACCAGATTTGAACTCAGGATTTCCTGACTCCAGACATAGCTTTCCATCCACTGAGTCACCTGACTGCCCCATAAGAAATTCTTTTTAATTTTTTTCTAGATTCCATGTCAATACAATTTTTAGTATTCATTTTCTAACATTTTGCAATCCATATTTTCTCCCTCCCTCTTGCCCCCCAAGATATAGATTGTATATATTATAAAACATTACATATTTCCATCTTCATCATGTTGTGAAACAAGACACATATTGTTTACATTGGAGAAAAATTCATGGAGGAAATAAAGTGAACAATGGTATGTTTCAATCTGCATTTGGACTCCATCTGTTCCTTCTGTGGTGGTGAATGTCTTTTTTTGTCATGAATCCCTTGAAGTTGTCCTGGATCCTTGCCTCACTGATAATAGTTAAGTTATTCACAGTTGAGCATTATACATTATTTTTTAATACTGTATACATTGTTCTCCTGGTTCTGTATACTTCATTTTGCATCACCACAGAAGTCTTTCCAGGCTTTTTGTCATCATCTTGTTTGTCATGTTTTATGATGCAATAATATTCCATTATAGTCATATAATGGACTACATCTTGTTCAGTCATTCTCTAATTGATGGACAACCCTTCAGTTTTCAGTTCTTTGCCAATACAAAAAGAACTACTATAAATATTTTAGAACATATATTTTCATTTCCTTTTCCTTTATCATCTTAAGAAATAAACCTAATAGTAGCATTACTGGATCAAAGGCAGGCATAGTTTTATAACTCTTTGAGTATAATTCCATATTGCTCTCCAAAATGGTTGAATCAGTTCACAGTTCCATCAATAATGTATTTGTGTCCCTATTTTTCCACATCCTCTCCAACATTTGTTATTTTGCCATTTTTTTTGTTGTTTTGGCTAATCTGAGAAGGATGAGATATTATCAAAGTTGTTTTGATTTGCATTTCTCTAATCAGTAATGATTTAGAACATTTTTCAGTTATATATGTCTTTGATTTCTTCATCCAAAAACTGTCTGTTCATATCTTTTGACCCTTTATCAACTGGGTAATGGCTCATATTCTTACATATTTTAGATATGACATCTATATCTAAGAAACTGTCTATAAAATTTTTTCTTCCCAACTTATTGCTTTCTTTCTAATCTTCGCTACATTAATTCTAATTATACAAAAAATTTTAATTTAATGTGTTCAGAATTATCCATTTTACATTAATAGACTCAGTAGATATTTAATAAATAAGTATTTCCTTCTTTCCTTCCTCTAATCAAGATATGTTCTCACTTGATGGGCTAAGGCCCCAACACAGAACCTGCACATAGAAGATGCTCAAGGACATTTGTTGGAGTTTGTTGAAATAAGTTGAATTTATGTTGAGTTTTGTGTATAGGTTCCATAAACCCACCAGTCTTGGCTTTACCATTGCTTTGTGACCTTCAGCAGACTTCTCTGGGCCTCTAAGCACCATAAGAATAGATCGAATTTTATAACATTGGAGGAAGGTGCATCTTCTGCAACACATCCTGTGCTCCCTTGAATACTGAGCTATGATTCAATACTTCTAGAAGTATGAAGCCCTGAGAATGTCAAAGAGCTGGACAGTGTGTGTTATACAAGTAGTGAAAGATACTTTCTTATGACTTGTTTGTGCCTCCGATGCTTGCTATACTACCTAGAACATGAAAAGCATTTAATATATTTTTAAAAAACCTTTTTGTTTCATGTCATTTTTTCAATGAGCAAGTATTTGATTTCTTTCCCTCTCTCCCCTCCCCATTTTAAAAAATCTTTAAAACAAATATATATAGTTAAGCAAAACAAATTCCCATGCTATTCATGTAAAATAATGTGTCTCCTGCCTGTTGAGAAGATATCACTTCTCTGTCAATAAGAGCATAGTATGCTTCATCATCAGTCCTCTGGAATCACAGCTGGCTAGTCATTGCATTGATCAAAGGTCTTCATTCTTTCAAAATTGTGTCTGCCATGCTGTTGAAATGTTGTGGGGTGGGGTTTGCATACATACAGACCTTATTAGCTGACAAAGATGGAGTGTCCATGGAGATGATGCCATCTTAGCAAAACTATGGGCTCTGCACATATACTGGACTAATTAGTATAACTTGTTCTCCTGGTTCTCCTTACTTTTTTCTGAATCACCCCATACAAGTCTTCCTATAAGTCTTCCTTATAACATAATAATGTTTTTTTTTAATCCTTAACTTCTGTGTATTGGCTCCTAGGTGGAAGAGTGGTAAGGGTGGGCAATGAGGGTCAAGTGACTTGCCCAGGGTCACACAGCTGGGAAGTGTCTGAGGCCAGATTTGAACCTAGGACCTCCCATCTCTAGGCCTGACTCTCAATCCACTGAGCTACCCAGTTGTCCCAACACAATAATGTTTTATTACATTCATATGTTGTGGTCTCTGCACATGCTACAGCTTCTTGAAGCCACAGGTGTGCATCTCAGCAGTTGAGGTTCACTGACACATTTGAAACCTTATTGGTGATCTATGAGGATGTCCTCTCCCAGCTGAAACGGGCAGACAAGAACAGTTTGTTTCAACAGCCATGGAGCTGGTTGAAGCAGGCACCATGGAACACTTAAAGCTTGTTAAGACATCAAAGACACCCAGATTATCCAATGCATCTTAGGCCATCACTAGTCATCTTGACTTTTGTCTTGCCATGGACTTTGGTGATTCTGGAAGAGAGAGTGAGGCTGATGATTTTGCTCAACTTTTTTTGCCTCATTAAAATTCAATTCATGACACTAATGCATTGCTGGTGGAGTTGTGAATTGATCCAACCATTCTGGAAGGCAATTTGGAATTATGCCCAAAAGGCATTAAAAGAATGCATGCCTTTTGATCTAGCCATACCACTACTAGGTTTGTACTCCAAAGAGATGATAAAAAATGGTTGTCCAAAAATATTCATAGCTGTGTCTCTTCGTGGTGGCAAAAAATTGAAAAATGACAGGGTGTCTCTCGAATGGGGAATGGCTGAACAAATTGTGGTATATGATGGTGATGGAATACTATTGTGCTATAAGGAATGATGAACTGCTTGATTTCTATATGAGCTGGAAAGACCTCCATGAACTAATGTGGAGTGAAATGAACAGAACCAAGAGAACATTGTGGAGCAACCAAATATAATTGACTTTTCTACTAGTAGCAATGCAATGATTGAAGATAATTCCAAGGGACTTATAAGAAAGAATGTTATCTTTGTCAAAAGAAAGAACTATGGGAATAGAAAAGCAGAAGAAAAACATATGATTTATTACTTGTTTATATGGGTATATGATTGGGGATTTTGGTTTTATTATTTTATTATAAAAAATGAATAACATGGAAATAGGTATCAAGTGATCATATATGTACAACCCAGTGGAATTGCTTGTCAGCTCCATGAGGGAGGAAGAAAGAGGGAAAGGAAAGAATATAAATAATGTAACCATTAAAAAATTTTTTAAAATAAATAAATAAATAAAGATTTTAAAATATATGAATGCAAAAAAATAATAAAATAAAATCCAATTCATATGCAACACATCACTCATTATGTCATTATCTTCTTCAAAACAAATGATGAACAACAATACTATATTTTATTTAATCATTCCTTAATTTTAAATTTTCTCAAAATGTTTTTTTATTCATTCAGTCCTTTACACAGCCCTCAGAGACTTAGGACATATTGGTATCAACATTCAGGAGACTTTGATGGTCAGAGGTCTTAGGAACCTGATAAATACTCAAATACAATAGATAGATAGATAGATAGATAGATAGATAGATAGATAGATAGATAATAGAGAGATAGATGAATGGATGACAGATAAATGGATAATAGAGAGAGAGATGGATAGGTAGATAGATGGTTGAATGGATAGATGGATGATAGATAGTGTAATGCAAAGATGCAACAAAAGCTTTTGCCCTTGTAAAAGTTAACTGAAAACTTCTGGCAGTTAGAAGCCTTGGAATGCTGACAGAAGGTCAGTTGGAACCTGAGGCTTGAAGAGAGCGGAAGGTTCTAACTGAGGTTCTGCTTTTGGGTTTCGGCTTGGCTTTGGCCTTGTTATTTTTAAAAATGATGAAGGCAGATATTAAAAGGGAGAACAGTATTTTAAGAAAAGCCATACTGATATAGATAAATCATTAGACCACGTGCCTGTAAGTATTCAAACTGCCACAACAGTCATTTTACCTTTCGTATCTTCGCCCATGCCCAGGTAGCTAAAGAGTGTGCCCCTCCTGATTCCAGAAGTCTTATCCCCTCTCTTACATCATCATGCTTCCTGTCTGCCTCCATTTTTACAAGAGGAATCATGGGAAATGTAGTTTTCCGAAGTCCCCTAAAATGTCCACAGGAAGTTTATAAGATACTATATCGATACATATATTGAGGCTCAATCTTTCCAAATAGAACCCCAGGTGATTTTAACTAACAAAGCCTGTGCCTTGTCTCTGGACAATTTGAACCTAGCTAATTTCTCTGGACCTTTCCCTGACCTCTTCCTATTACACCCCTGCTACCTTTCCTGTGTTTTCCCTGTGGGCTCTGGGAGGAAGGATGGCTTTTGGGTTTTAGTGGTTAGACTTTGTGGGTTTAGTTTCCCTATAGGCAAGTAGAACATCCTTGAATCAAACTATCCCTTATTTTATTGATTTAGTATACACTCTACTTTAAAAGCAGCCAAATCTTTCCTGGCTGGGAGAGCAGGCTCTCTCTCAGTCCAACCCACTCCTGTAACCCTCCCCCACCTTGAGTTTCTCCCTAGGGGCTGTCAGAAACCCCAAACCCTTCTCTCCTTCTGACTAACCCAGAATATTAATAAATCTCT
Organism: Gracilinanus agilis; assembly: GCF_016433145.1. Lineage (NCBI taxonomy): Eukaryota > Metazoa > Chordata > Mammalia > Didelphimorphia > Didelphidae > Gracilinanus > Gracilinanus agilis. Next base: position 99,299,982 of record NC_058132.1, read on the forward strand.
TTGTTACCTACTCAAACCCTCTGATGAATCAGTGTGTCAAAGATTAGGCAAGGGTTGAAGAGGGAAGGAACTATTTTATTTTATTTCTTGAGGGAACTGGAGGCATCCATCTTGGGAGGAAGTCGTTGCCTGAGACTTCCTCCTGCACCCATCAGTTTCACTGACAGGGAGGAGCCCTTCAACTCCTCCCTAGAGGGACTTGAGAAACTGACAAGAAAAGCCCTCAAGGCGGATTTAAACCCTTTCTGACTGGCCCAACTCCTTGTGTCTATAGAGATACCTTTCCTGCCTGGAAGGGTTCAGCCTATTCCCCCAGTATCCTTTGTCTCCAGCCTGAGGGTCTAGCTGTTCAAGCTGCCTCTCCTGAATAACCCACCTATTTCCCTTACCATTCAATATACCACCTCATTCATTCCTTCCCTAAACTCAGCCACCCCTTTCATTCAAAGATTCTTGAATTATCTTCATATATCCCCCTTTGAGGCAAAGAGCACATGAACTCATTTACTTTAAAAAAACATATTTTGTTAATTGTAGTTCAATGTAATTTATTTCCTTTACATTCCTCTGTATTTTATTTTATACATTTAAAACACAATTCCAAAAAGGAGTCCCTAGGTTTCTCCAGACTTCTGCCTGTGGGGGTGGAGGAAACAAAAAAAAAGTTCCAGAACTCCTAATTTAAGGCAATATTTTGCTCTACAGAATCAACTGCTTTTGAACCAATTCAAAAATAGTAGACACAGTGGGATCTTGCATTTTCTGTCCTTCAGTCAAGGGTGTGTGTGTGTGTGTGTGTGTGTGTGTGTGTGTGTGTGTGTGTGTGTTGGTAAAAAGGTGATCTAGTGTGAAATATAATTTCTAGATGATAATAAAGGAAGTTGGCCTCTATCTTACAGAAAGGTGATATACATAAGATGAAAAAGGAATGGAGGAAGGAAGGAAAAATTTATAAGCACCTACTATGTACCAGACACTAGAAGCACTTGCTGCAAGATGAACAGCTCCCTCAGTCATTTTTGGTTATTCAGAGATGCAAATATGGGTGATGGAGTTCTTGTTAGTCAGACTGAATTATTTGTGCCATCTCTCAATGAAACTGGACAGCCTGTTTGTGCCAACATTCTACATGGTGAGAGAGAAATGTCTTCAGATTGTTTATTGCCTGGTCAAGCCTGAGGACCATAGGAAACTGGACACGGTGAAGTTATTGTATGATGATCAGGAAGAATACACAGATATCCAAAAGGATCTTGGGAGACTTTTGCTGGAGTACCTTGAAAATCAAATGGGTGGAGATTAAGATATGAACTCCTGCATCTTTGCTGTCAAAGGCATTGAGTGATTCCACCTAACCATGGCACTGTTGTTTACTCTCAGTTTTAGGGTACCCTGCTTTCAGGAAATAAAATTTATTCTAATGGCAATGGTTTTGCTTCAAGAATGAGAGCATTAACATTTAAACTCTGTAATTGAGATGTTAAACTGTCATTGGATTCATTAGGTCTTATGATATTTAGGAGTAAGAGTCAACAAAATGCATTTTAATGAGTGCCTTCTTTGGGAATATCATCTGCCTTTGGGTGACTTGCTCAGTCATGATCAACTCTTCATGATTTCATTTAGGTTCTTTTTGGCAGAGATACTGGAGTGGTTTGCCATTTCCTTCTCCAGCTCATTTTACATATGAGGAAACTGAGGCAAACAGGGTTAAGTTTGCTTGCCCAGGGTCACACAGCTAGGAAGTATCTGAGGCCAAATTCAAATTCAGGAAAGTTAATCTTCCTGATTCCAGATCCATCATTCTATCCACTGTGCCACCTAGCTGCCTCATTGGGTGACTTGTCTGCTGCCAAGTAGCCTAACTAAGTAGTCTCTAACATAGCTCCCAACCCTAAATCTATGACCTACTATGGTTTGTGAAGTTGGGATTATGTCTAGGTTTAGAGGGCTTTGGATCAGTTTGGGCTGATTCTTGCTCTGTAAGACAGTATTGTCCAAATATGATTCATTCATTTTTCTTTGTGAAAAATAAGTATTTACCTAGACAGGTTGTAATTGACCTGAAATAAAGAATTTAAAAACATTTCTTCTGTGTGAAAAAATCAAGCGGAATATTTATGGGTCTGACTACTAGTGATTTAGGATTGTTTATGTGCAAAGATATTTTGCTGGGGAAAGGCATAATACTAAGCACTGGAAGTATATTATGTTGTCATACTTGTGAAAATAGTGGCATATTTTAATAGCAAGTTATTTATTTGAAAGTGTTTGGGGAAAAGCTAGGTAGTTCAGTGAGTGAATATGAAGCCAGGCCTTGATGCAGGAGTTCCTGGGTTCAAACCTGGCCTCAGACACTCCCTAGCTGTGGGACCCTGGGCAAGTCACTTAACCCCAATTGTCTAGCCCCTGATACTCTTCTGCATTGGTTCTAAGATAGAAGGTACGATTTTTAAAAAGAGAGAGAGAAAGAGAGAGAGAGAGATCCTTGCTTTAAAAAAGAAAATGAACTCAAATAACCCAAAGTGTTAATTATTCATGTAAAAGATTACACTAGAAAGAGAATAGAGATGAAAATCCCACAAACTCTGTTCACCTCCTGTCTGGTGGATTAAACATTAACACAGATCACTCCATGAAGGGAAGGGAGAAGGGAGCTGCCAGGGGATTAGCACAGAGACATTCCAGTGGTGAAAGGTGAGTGGCCTGGGAACGAGGAGATCTTTCAGGTTTATGTAATGGGATCAGGGTTGGAGATGTCTTTCCGGTTTATGTAAAGGGATCCCTGAGTACCTTAAGAAATAAAATCATATGTTACCCACTTCTTGAGAGAAAAGTGAAGGATATAGGATGCACTTTTGGATGTGGCCAATGTAGGAATCTGTTATGTTTTTTAAATATACTGGTTTTTTTAATTCGTTTTGGTTTTGTTTTCCCCTACAATGAGAGAGGTGATCAGGAGAGAAAATAAAAATTCTTCTTTTGAAAAAAAAAGAAAGAAAGAAAATCAATAGTGGTATAATTGGGTCAAAAGGTATACTCAGTTTTATAACTCTTTGGGCATAATTCCAGATTGCTGTCCAAAATGGTTGAATCAGTTCACAGATTCACCAACAGTGTATTGGTATTCCTGTTTTTCCAGTTCTCCAACATTTGTCATTTTGCCCTTTTATAATTTTTGCCAATCTGATAGGTGTGAGGTATCACAGAACTGTTTTGATTTGTATTTCTCTAATCAATAATGATTTAAAGCATTTTCATATAGTTATATATAGCTTTGATTTCTTCACCCAAAACTGTCTCTTCATATTTTTTGACCAATTACCAATGGATCATATTCTGATAAAGTTGACAAAGTTCTCTATACATTTTAGATATGAGACCTATATTTAAGGCCTATAAAATTTTCTTCCCCAAACTAGTACATTCTCATTTAGTCCTCACCATGTTCAGCACATTCTGATTCCATTCTAGAAGGAAGAATTTAAGCAATGAAGTACTGAAGAGCTTTATAATTTATTCGCTTTGAAATTCTCTTATTCCTTATGCAAAAGGTTTTTAGGTGGCATAGTGGATAAATCATTGAACCTGGAGTCAAGAAAGCCTGAGTTTGAATGTAGTAACTTTAGACACTTTGTGTGTGATCCTGGCCACTTAGTCTCTGTTTGCCTCAGTTTCCTCATCTGTGGAATCATACTAACACCTATCTCTCAGTGTTCTTGTGAGGATCAAATGAGATAATATTGGTAAAGTGCTTTGAAAACTTTAAAATACCATATAAATGCCAGCTATTATTGTTGATCAATATTTTCTAATATATTTGCCACCATTCTCACCTATTCCTACCTTTACATCCACGTCACTGAATATCAAAGTATATATTTATTCAGTTCTATGTTTTTTAGTTCCTCATGACATTTCTCTACCCTTCATCCTTTGCATCTGATGTTGACAAGTTAGTAGTACATTTCATGTACCATGAAATAATGCTTCTTGTTTCCCTTGGGCCCATGATAATAGCAACTCCTCTATCTTTTTTATTTGCTTTTCC
>NC_058132.1:99304238-99318704 GCF_016433145.1 Gracilinanus agilis
AGAGAAGAGAGAGAGAGAGAGAGAGAGAGAGAGAGAGAGAGAGAGAGAGAGAGAAGAGAGAGAGAGAGAGAGAGTCAGTTTTCATAGTATATAAGGGGAACCAGAAGTAAAACTGCCTACAGAAGAGTGCTATGCAACCTACTGCACCAGGTTCCAAGCCTGGATATAGACCAACTTCAGGATCCTGGGACCCTGCCTACACCAACAACAGAGCACTCCACACCCTATGCCCACCCCTTGAAGTCCCAAGCACTGGCACAAGCCTGCAATGAGTCTGGAAAGTCTGTAGCATTTGGCCCTTTCAAGTCTGCTCTACAGTGAAGACCTAGCCACAGGACAAAATAGCTCAAACTGCTGAGTCCTACAAGCCATCAGCAGAGGAGACAGAATCTAGCTTTCAGAACTCCTAGTCCACAGGCAAAAAAAGGCTGAGAAAATGAGCAAACAGCAAAAGAAAGACCTACCCATAGAAAATTTTTATGGAGACAAAGAGCAAGGCACAGAGTCAATAGGGAACAGTGAGATCCAAGAAGCCACATGCAAAACTTCAAAGAGAAATAGCAACTGGTCTCAGGCACTGGAAGAACTCACAAAGGAATTAAAAATTAAATAAAAAGGTGAAAGAAAAATGAGAAAAAGAAATGAAAGTATTGCAAAAAGAAAATAACAGCTTAAAAAGCAAAATTGGTCAACTGGTAAAAGGGACACAAAAATCCATTAAAGAAAAGAGTTTTGTAAAAAGTAGAATGGACCAAATGGAAAAGAAGGATCAAAAGGCCATGGAAGAAAGTTATTCTTTAAAAAATTAGAACTGGGCAAATAGAAGCAAATGACTTTGTGAGATATCAAAAAAAAAAAAGAAAAAGAGAAATCAAAAGAATGAAAAAATGAAAGAAAATGTGAAATATTTCATTGAAAAATGAACTGACCTGGAAAATAGATCCAGGAGAGACAATTTAAGAATTATTGGACTACCTGAAAGTCATAATTTTTTTAAGAAGGCTTAGGCATCATATTACAAGAAATTATCAAAGAAAACTTCCCTGATATTCTTGAATGAGAGGCTAAAATAGAAATTGGAAGAATCCACAGATCACATCCTGCAATAAATCTCCAAATGACAATTCCCTGCAATGTTATAGCCAAGTTCAAGAGTTCCCAGACCAAAGAGAAAATACAAGCAACTAGAAAAAAATTCAAATATTGGGGATCCCTAATCAAGATTACACAGGATCTAGCAGCTTCTACATTGAAAAATTAGAAGGTTTGGAATATGATATTTTGGAAGTTAAGGGTACTGGGTTTACAATCAAGAATCACCTATCCATCAAAACTAACTATATTCTTCAGGGGAAAGTATTGTCATTTAATAAAATAGAAGATTTCCAAGCATGCCTGAAGAAAATACCAGTCTTAAACAGAAAATTTGATGTCTAAATATAAAAGTTAAGAGAAGCATAAAAAAGGAATTAAGAAAGAGAAAAAACTTAAGGGCCTTAATAAGATTGAATTCTTTATATTTCTACATGGAAAAATGATTTTTGTAACTTTTAAAATGTTTTATCATTATCATAGTAGTTAGAATAAATATACACAGAGAGAAGGTATGGTAATAAACAGTTTAGGATGATATGCAAAAAAATCAAGGGGTAAAAAAGAGAATTGCACTAAGAGAAATGGGAAGAGAGAAATAAAATGTGGTATATATTTTATCACATAAAGAGGCATGGGAGGGTAACTATTACACTGGAGAGAAGGATGAGAGTGGTAATGGCTAGCACTTAGACTTTATTCTCATTGAGATTTGCTCAGAGAGGGAAGAACACCCAAGAACATTGGGGTATAGAATCCTATCTTATCCTATAGAGAAGTCTAGAGAATAAGAAAGTGGGAAGTGAGTAATATAAGGGAGGGAGGATGAGGGAATTGATTAAAAGCAAAACACTGGTGTAAAGGGACAGAGTGAAAGGAGAAAGGGGAGGATTGGAAGAAGAAAACAAGATGGAAGGGGATACATAGATGGTAATCATAACTGTAAATGTAAATGGAATGAACCCACCCATAAAATTGAAGCAGATAGAAAAGTGTTAAAAACCAGAAACCAAAAATATGTTGTTTACAAGAAACACGGTTGAGGCAGGTAGAGACACACAGAGTAAAGATAAGAGGCTGGAGCAGAATCTAATGGGCTTCAACTAAGAGTTTAAAAAAGCAGGAGTAGCAATCATGATCTCAGACAAACCTAAGCAAAAATAGATCTGATTAAAAGAGATAAGGAAACTAATTGCATCTTGATAAAAGGTAGTATAGACAATGAGGTACTATCAGTACTTAACATATATACACCAACTAGATTAGCATCCAGATTTTTAAAGGAAAAACTAAAGGATCTTAAGGAGGAAATAGACAGTAAAACTATACTAATGGGGGAGCTCAGCCTTCCCCAATCAGAACTAGATATATTTAACAAAAAAAAAAATAAGAAAGAAGTAAAGGAAGCAAATGAAATTTTAGGAAAGTTAGATTTAATAAATATTTGGAGAAAATTGAATAGAGTTAAAAAGGAATATACCTTCTTTTCAGCAGCACATTGTACATATACAAAAATTGAGTATGTAATAAAAATTTCACAACCAAATGTTGAAAAGCAGAAATAACAAATGCAACTTTTTCAGATCATAATGCAGTAGAAATTATAATTAATAAGAGTTCATGGAAAGACAAAGTAAAAAATAATTGGAAACTATATAATTCTTCAAAATGGGTGGGTCAAAGAACAGATTATAGAAACACTCACTGATTTCATTAAAGAGAATGAAAATGAGAACATATCAAAATTCATGAGATATAGCCAATGCAGTATTCAGGAGAAAATTTAAATCTCTAAATGTTTATATCAATAAAATAGAGAAAAGGCAGATCAATAAAATAGGCATGCAACTAAAAAAACTAGAAAAAGAGCAAATTTCAAATCTCCAGTTAAAGACTAGAATCCTAAAAATCAAAGGAGAAATTAATAAAATTGAAAATAAAAGAACCATTGAACTAATAAATAAGACTAGGAGTTGATTCTATAAAGAAACAAGTAAAATAGATGGATTTTTGGTTAATCTGATTTTAAAAAAGGAAAGAAGAGAATCAAATTACCAATTTAAAAAAAAAGGGTGACCACCTCCAATAAAGAGGCAATTAATGCAATCATTAGGAGCTGATTTGCCCGATTATTTGACAATATATCTGATAATCTAGGTGAAATGTGTAAACATCTACAAACATTTATAAAAAATATAAATTGCCTAGATTAACAAAAGAGGAAATAAAGTACTTAGATAATCCCATCTCAAAAAAATAAATTGATTAACAAAAGAGGAAATAAAGTACTTAGATAATCCTATCTCAAAAAAATAAATTGAACAAGTCATCAATGAACTCCATAGGGAAAAAAAATTTCCAGAGCCAAATGGATTCACAAAATAATTCTATCAAATATCTAAAGAAAAATCAATCCAAATACCACTAAAACTATTTGGCAAAACAAGCAAAGAAGAAATCCTACAAAATTGTTTTTATGACAAAAATATGGTGCTGATACCTTAGCCAGGAAGACCAAAAAGAGAGAAAGAAAATTACAAACAAATTTCTTTAATGACATTGATGCAAAAATCTTAAATAAAATACTAGCAAAGAGATCACGGCAATATATCACAAGGATTATTCATTAAGACCAAGTGGAATTTATACCAGGAATGCAAGGCTAGTTTAATATTAGAAAAAACTAGCAGTATAATTGACCATATCAAAAATCAAACTAACAAAAATCACATGATTATCTCAATAGATGTAGAAAAAGCCTTTGACAAAATACAACACCCATTCCAAGAAAGCATAGGAATAAAAAGGCTTTTCCTTAAAATAATAAGTAGTATTTATTTGAAGTCATCAGCAAATATCATGTGCAATAGGGACAAGTTAGAACCCTTCCAGTAAGATCAAATGTGAAGCAAGGATATCAATTATCATCACTATTATTTAATATTGTACTAGAAATGCTAGCTTTAGCCATTTGAGAAGGGGGGAAATGAAAGAATTAAAGTAGGCAATGAAGAAACTAAACTATCACTCTTTGTAGCTGACTTTGTATGCTTAGAGAATCCTAGAAAATCAACAAAAAAACTAGTTGAAATAACTAATAATTTTAGTTAAGTTGCAGGATACAAAATAAACCTACATAAATCATCAGCATTTCTATATATTTCCAACAAAGCCCAGCAGTAAGAGTTAGAAAGAGAAACTTCATTTAAAATCACTCTAGACAATACAAAATAGTAGAGAATCCACTTGCCATGACAAATATAAGAATTATATGAACACAACTACAAAACATTTTTCATGCAAATAAAACTAGATCTAACAATTGGAAAAACATTAATTAATCATGGGTAGGATGAGCTAATATAATAAAAATGACATTCCTACCTAAATTAATTTACTTATTCAATGCCATATCAATCAGACTACCAAAAAAACATTTTATAGAATTAGGAAAAATAATAGCAAAATTCATCTGGAAGAACAAAAGATCGAGAATATCAAGGTAATTAATGGAAAAAAATGTGAAGGATAGTGGTCTATCCATACCAGATCTTATACTGTACTAGAAAGCAATAATCATCAAAATAATCTGATACAGGCTAAGAAATAGAAGGATGGATCAATGCAATAGATTAGGGGTAAGTGACCTCAGCAATGTAGTGTTTGATAAACCCAAAGATCCTAACTTTTGGGATAAGAACTCACTACTTGACAAAAAACTGCTGAGAAATTTTGGAAAACAGCATGGCAAAAATTAGGTATTGACTAATGAAAAATGAACAATTTTGATTATATCAAAATTTAAAGGTTTTGTACAAACAATACAACCAAGACTAGAAGGGAAACAACAAACTGGGGAAAAAATTTATAACAAATTTCTGTGATAAAGGTCTCATTTCTCAAATACATAAAGAAATTAAGTCAAACTTATATGAATCCAAGTCATTCCCCAATTGATAAATGGTCAAAGAATATGAATAGGAAGTTTTCAGATGAAGAAATCAAAGCTGTCAATAATCATATGGAAAAAATGTTCTAAATCCCTCTTGATTAAAAAAAATATTTATAGCTCCACTTTTTGTGGTGGCAAAGAATTGGAAACTAAAGGGATGTCCCTTAACTGGGGAATAGTTGAACAAATTGTGGTATATGATGGTGATGGAGTACTATTATGTGGTAAGGAATGAACAGCATGGTTTCGGAAAGAACTGGAAAAACCTACCTACACTGATACAAAGTGAAATAAGCAGAACCAGGAAAACACTATATACAGTAACAGTAATGTTGAGTAATGATCAAATGTAATAGACTTCGCTACTAACAGCAATCTAATGACCCAGAAAAATTCTGAGGGACTTATGAAAAAAATGCTATTCACCTCTAGGTGAGTAGGAATGCAGATGAAAGCATACGATTTATCACTTGTTTATTTGGGTATATATTTGGAGGTTTTAGTTTTATAAGATTATTCACTTACGAAAATGAATAACATGGAAGTTTTGCATGATAATAATTTTATTACCCAGACTGAATTGTTTGCCAGCTATGGAAGCAGGGAGGGGGAAAGGGAGAGAGACAATTTGGATCATATAACTTCAGAAAACTTTGTTATTAAAAAAAAAAAAAGCTAGCTCTGAAAACAAATCAAGGAGAGATAATCTAAAAAATCACCAATTTTATGGTTGAAAACCTCAATTATAAAAGATCTTCATAATGTACTTGAAAAAATTATGACTGAAAACTATATGACCTATTAGAACCAAATGGTAAAATAAAAATAGAATGAATCCATGGTCATCTTCTTAAAGAAAACTTGAGATGAAAACTCCAAGAAATATCACAGACAAAATCCAAAACTTCCAGGTCTGAAAAAAACAACAGCATAGACAGGGAAAATTTAAAAAAAAATTAAATAGTAAATAGTCATACTCCTACCTGTAGGGAAAAATACCAACCTCTATATCATTCTTTTTTTAATGATGGTAAAAGAGCATTTTTCTCAGAGTCTTAGTTTTAAGCTTTAATCTAATCTGGATGAAAAATCTTTAGCAATCTTTTCTTTATTGATTCAAAAATAATACTATGTACAAAATCATTTCCTTCCCTTTTCTGAAGGCCTTGTCATCTCCTTTGAGGAAATCAGGGAAAATGTTTGGAGACTTCTGCTTTCATTATTGAAGGAATGAAAGTAGTGACAAGATGAGGGCAAGAATCTCTGAAATGATCTTTTCCCCTCCTTTTCCCTTCAAACCTGGACCAGATTAGTGTAATGATCTAAGAGTTGGAAGAAGTCATTCATTACCTCAGTTAACAGAAGTATCCCTTGAGTTCAACTTTCACTAGTTGGAAAGAAGAATCTTTAGAGGAAGTGATCAAAGAGGGACTAAATGATTTTAGAAAAATTATTCTCTTATACCTAAAGTTAAGAGACTACTATTACTTAACTAAGGGTATCTATATGGTCCAATGGTAGAACGCTAGAGTCAGGAAAATTTGAGTTCAAATGTGGCCTTAGACATTTACTAGTTGTTTGATCCTGGGCAAGTCACTTATCTTCTGTTCGTCTTGAGTTTCTGACCTATAAAATAGGGATAATAATCATGTCTACCTTCCAAAATTGTTGTGAGGATCAAATGAGATATTTGTAAAATGTATTGTAACCTTAAAATGCTATATAACTACTAATTCTTATTAACTATTATATTGTTCTGTCTGATGAAGAAAGCTGCCAACGGAACTTTCTCCCAAACTCTATAAACACTTTTTCCTATTATGGAAGTTTGACTATTGGCTGATATAATTGTCCTTCTCTCTCTTACCTTCAGATAGTACCTTTTCTACACCACTACCATCCCTAACTTTTGCACATGTCTTACCCCACTAAAATATTAATTCCTTAAAGGCATAGCCTTTTTTTTCTTGTATTTGCAATGTCAACACTTAGCACAGTAGCTAGAACATGGTAAATGCTTAATAAATGCTTGTTACTTGTCTAAGAATTCCTTAAATTATAACTTCAAAATGGTTGATGTTAGAGAGTTTTCCAAAGACATCAGAAAACTCTTCCAGTTTGGATTTTTCTATCTAAATGGAAAAAAGCTTAGATGCAGTCATTTAAATTAATAAAAGAAAATTTATTTCTGTTAAGTTTGTGCTGAGAATTTTCTTCCACACTTCTTTACCACCATTATTAAAGGAAGGGGAACTCAGAATACAATATTCTAGTAGGAAAAAGATTTAGGTTTACAACTAAGAATAATGTACCTCCAAGAAAGCTGAATATAAGCTTAGGGGGAGAGAGGGATGGGGAATGGAAATGGACCTTTAATGAAATAGGGGACTTCCACATCTTCTTGGTAAAAAGATGAGAACTGAGTTGATATTTTGAAATGTGAACACAGAAATCATGAGAATCATTGCAAAGTAAATACTTTTGAGCAATTGGAAAGATTGCATAATGATGAACTGTTTATATTCTAAAAAAGAAGAAAATTCAAGAATCCTCTCACACCCTACTGTCTCCAAAGGCCATAGAAGGAATAAGTAAGACAGATATCATGGGAGCAGTTTTGTTATATTTTAATCATCTTAAGGCGGGAAAGAGAAGGATGAAAAAGGAGTATAGTAGAAAAGAAAGAGAGTAAAAGGTGATAGAATTCACTATCTCATATAATGAAGGAGCATGAAAGGATGACTATACAAACATGAAGAAAGGGGTTGGGAATTGACTACACATAAACCTGACTTTCACATGAACTAGATGGAGGGAGGGAGAAAAAGAGGAAGGAAGGAAGGTAAGAGAGAAGGACAGAGAAATTAGCGTAGAACAGTGGTTCCCAAACTTTTTTGGCCTACTGCCCCCTTTCCAGAAAAAAATATTACTTAGAGCCTCCTGGAAATTATGAAACTATTTATTGAACTCAGAATAGAATGTAATACCAAAAAAAGTGTGGCCATCACTGCCTCCCTGGATGGCTGCAGCACCCACCAGGGGGCGATAGTGCCCACTTTGGGAATCACTGGTATAGAAAGACTCAATAGGGAATCAGGCAGGGATAGGGGAGAAAGGGATCAAGGTTGTTTAGGGGAGGTATTCGTTAAAACAAACTCTATTTTTGAAGGGTAGAAAGGGTGGAATAAGAAGAAAGAAAAAGGATAAGAATCTGCCTGTGATCAAGGCCATGGGAAGAAAAGAGCAGAACAGAAGCAGACTGCTTCAAATACCATCACCAGGGCGGTCCTTTCTCAACATCCTCTTCTTCTTTGTAAAGAAAGAGGTAGAGATGACAATGAGAGAGAAAATATAATAGAACAGAATGGAGGGAAATACACAATTTGCAATCATATCAGTGAATGTGAATTTATTGAAATGATCCATAAAATAGAGGATAGAAAAATTGATTAGAAAGCAGAATCCAACAATATGTTGTTTATAAGAAACATATAAAGATTCACACAGAATTAAAATAAGGAACTAGAGCCAAATCTATTTTTCTTCAAAATCTCACATTTAGATTACGAATTGCCAAGTTCAAGTTTATAAATGGTCTAAAAATGACATGATACTTAGCAGTCTCTGCCTTCTTTTCTGCCATTCTGCTACCAATAGTGCAGGAGAAGAGGTCATCACATTTTCCTTTGTTTTGTGAATTACCATAGCAAAGAATTCATAGCTAAGTGATCAGGCTCCTGGTCACCTATCTCTATTTACTAGGCTGACCCAGAGAAAGCAGGCTCATTGTATCACAAGTATCATATACCTGAAAGGCTTTCCAAAAGGACAAAATGTGTGCTTTATTGGCATGGCCAAGTCACTTCTGCTTGGCAATAACTATCAAAGTAGCTAGTGGTGCAACTCCTTTAGCACCATGGACAATTTCTTGGCTCCTCTTAGCAAGAGAGGTAGTGGCCAATAATCTGGGTTTAGAACCTCATTAAGTCAACATCCTGGTTAATGTTTTCCCTTATTCTGCTGACAACTAGGAAGATTTCCATCTCTATGTTTAAAAAAATTATCTAAATCCAGGACAATCCAGAGGAACTTATGAGAAAGAATGCTATCCACATCCAGAGAAAGAACTGTGGGAGTAGAAAGACAGAAGAAAAACATATGATCGTGGTTCAAGGGGGATATGATTGGGGTATAGGCATTAAAAGATCACTCTATTGCAGATATGAATAATATAGAAATAGCTTTTGAACAATGATACATGTATAACCCAGTGGAATTGCTTGTCAGCTCCAGGAGTGGAGAGAAAAGAGGAATGGGAAAAAATCATGAATCATGTAACCATGGAAAAATATTCTAAATAAATAAATAATAATAATAAAAAATAAAAACTATCTAAAAACGAAAAGTGGACAAAATATATTTGCCATCAGATCCTTATTAAATGCTAATCAACTGAATGACCAAAATCCTAAAGCTAGATGGAAAGTTAAAAGACATTTAGTGAAATCCTCTCATTTTACTAATTAGGGAACCCAAGGTCCAGGATGGGAAAATGACTTGTCTAAATTTATAGTGTAAGGGCTAGAAATTTCTGGGACTAGAACCCAAATCCCCTAACAAGATCTCCATGCAAGATTTCTTTTCAGCACACCACACTGATATTTGTAACATCAAATGAAAAATTCAGAATATAACTCAATAAGAGTATAACAGATTCAGTTGTTAGACACCTCAGGGACTGGTTTCATATATAGTCCCACTGAGCAGTGCTCTATGTCTATCGCCCAAATGGATCTGAGAAATGTCATCTCTGTTGAGATTTCGAGTTTGAAGAAAAAAACCTTTAAAATTTGATAAAATGACAGTGTGTGGGAATATACATGGGAATTCAGGCTCCTGAAGACAAACTAAGAGATACAGCTCAGAAATGGAATAGATAGAACATCTCTACAGTATTAAGGGAAAATAAAGCAGAAAAAGAAACTGGGGTCTGGACAACACAGTATGGATTCAATGTTATTTCTCTCCTTCCATCTCTGGTCAATTAGGACAAGATCAGTGTCCAACTACCATGATATTGTCATGCACAGAGCTTCTTTCTCACTCCCACCTTTCTTTATAAAGCCTCCTTAACCTCTTAAAGTCAACCCTTCTCCCTCTGTCCCTACTATACCCCCAGGTGTCAATTGTCATTCAATTGTATCCAATTCATTGTGACCCCATTTGGAATTTTCTTGACAAAAATACTGAAATAGTTTGCCATTTCCTCCTCCAGCTCATTTTACAGATGAAGATTCTGAGGCTGACAGGGTTAAATGACTTGCCCAGGGTCATGCAACTAGTAAGTGTCTGAGGCCACATTTGAACTCACAAAGAGGAGTCTTCCAGACTCCAAGCTGGGCATTTTAACCACTGTACTACCTAACTGCCAATTCTTACCAAATTCAGTTAAATGTAACAAATTGCAAGGGTTAAGAGTTTTGACAAAATAAGAGGGCAGCTTTTAATAACTTATAATGAGAATATAGTAGAGTTGTAAATTAATATTATCCCTTTAAGCCAGAGAAAAGAAAACTTCTAGCAGTTTTTAACAATTAGCAATTTAGTTTTATTAAAATAGAAATAGTAAAAAAAATATGGTGAAATGAATATAGTAAAGGAGGGAAACAGAGGAAAGAGATAGAGAAAAAAATTTCCTAATGTCTATACTAGTATCTTATAACAACTGCCTAAAACTACTATCTAAAACTGCCTATATCTACCTACCTATAACTGCCTATAACTACCGCTAATAACAACCACCCCACAAAGTTCCAACCCAATCCACCCAGTCAAAGCCAACCCAATCAGTGTTTATTCCAACCCCAATTACGTCTGTCAATGAAGACCAACCACCACCCAAAAAGTTCAAGAAAGAAAAAAAACAAAAACCTAAAAGCCCAAACCAAAATCCAAAACCCCGAAAGGCCCTCTAAAGGCTAAAGTCTTCTCAGTAAGCTCTGGCTTGCCTTTTATATTCCAGCAACTAAATGCCAACCACCAACCCAGCACACTCCCAGTAGCCAACTTCCCCACAACTGCCAGGACCTAACTGTCAGCAACTGACACTGGCCCCTTTTATATCCCCTTCTTACCTCACTTCCTGTCTCTGCTGGCCCCTTTTATATCCCCTTCTTACCTCACTTCCTGTCTCTCTGGTTTCTACTTCCTGTTACTGTGGGCTGGTTAATCCCTACACATCTCTATGGTAAGAGGAACTCCAGGTCCCCCATTAAATTAGAGAAAAGGAACAAAGAATTCCTTTTTACAAAATGTATATTAAGTGTGCAGAACCTTGTGCTTAATGTTAAGAGTATAGAGTCCAAATGAAGCGCAGTGTCTGCTTTCATTGAGTTTCCAGTATGGTAGGTAGACGTGACTATAGGATCTTGATTAAGTTGCTTAATTGCTCTCCACTTCAGTTTCTTCTACAGACAGAAGGTGTGGGGTGAGATGATCTCTGTGATCTCTTCTAGCTCTGATCATCTGAGTTTTATGGGCCCTCTGATATACAGACAAGCAAATATAATGCCCAATGTTACAAGAGAGGTACGTACAGGAAGGAGAGCGTGTTGAATGAAGTGTAAAGAGGAATAGGTTAACACTTAGGGCAACCAGGTCTGGCTTCCTAGAGCACATCTCATTTGAGGCTGGTTTTAAATGTTGAGTAAGAACTTAATAAGAGAGGAGAAGGAAGGAGGGTATTTTATACATGGTGAGGGAACAGAGATTATCCCAATTTGGCGTATAGAGTGCACATAGTTGGATTAATTGGGATATGATTATAAAGAAAGGTTAGCACCAAAATGTGGACATCCCTGATGACTTTGTTCAATAGGGAATAAGTTTCCACTAAAGGCAGAAGAGTAGCATTACTAGGATTATGACACAACTAGGTAGCACAATAGATAGGGTACTCTGAGTCCAAAGCCAGGAAGACCTGAGTTCAAATCTAGCCTGGGATCATTAATAGCTGGATGACCCTGAGCAAATCACTTAACCTCTATCTGATTCAATTAATGTTGATAAATTGCTCAGCACAGTGCCTAGCGCATAGTAGGCACTTAATAAATATTTATTTTCTTTCTCTCCCTTCCATTTTTCCTTCCTTTTTTCCATCCTATGAATAAGAATAGTCAGCCATCTGAGGGAAAGATTGGAAAAGGGAGAATGGAGGCTATAAGACCTGTAAGGGGACTATTACAATGCCTAGGTGATAATGAGGGCATGGACAAAGGTGGTAGCAGTGGAAATTAAGAGTAGGGGATAGAAATGAGATTCTATAAAGTCTTCTACTCAATTCAATAGATTACAAAGATATTATTGGATGATAGTGGCTTAAAGCATTAGCCTTCTGGTAAATACTTATATTTTGATAAGGAGTTTCTAAAAGATAACAAAAATAATAATAATTTAAACATTAAATAATGCATTTTAGATTAGTCTGAGTAGAAAGAGATGTGTTCTAACACTGTCTTTGGTAGTTACTAGCTATTGGTGAATCCTTTAATCTCACCGAATCTCAGGAAACTCTCTAAGACTATAAGTTATAGAACTGTGTCACTGGCAGTAACCTCATGCTTGCTCCATTAATATTCCTAATGCATAATTCTGACCATGTCACACCCTTACTCAAGACATTTCAGTGGTTTCTTCTTGACTCTAAGAGTTCAGTTTGACATTTGAAATCCTACATCAGAAGTTCCCACACTGACAAAAAAGCCACCATGTATTTAATGTATTGGTATGATGTGTTTAAAACATAGAGAACTTTGAGTGTCACACTAAAAGCATGAAATTTATCCTATAGTCATGGGAGAGCCATTAATGTTTTTTTGAGTAGGAAGCAACATGATCAGATGTGTATGTTAGGAAGATTCATTTGACAGCATCTGTAGGAGAAACTGGAAAAGTAGGGATTAGAGGCAGAAGGATTGGTGAGGGATTTGCTAAAATAGTCCAGATAAACAGTAATAGGGGCTTGAAGAAGAGTGGTGACCACAGAAGAGAGCAGGAAAGGGCTCCAAAGAGGCAGAATGGAAGGATTTGGTAATTAATTTGACACTAGGGATAATGGAAGGGTTTGAGTAAAAGATGTAGCCAATCAACACACTGATACAGTGAAGCAAGACAATCATTATTCCTGGCATTCTTTGTGATTGATCGTTATTATTTTGTTTTGCCCTGCAGTATTTTAGGTAAATCATTGGGTCTCTGTTTCCTCGTTTGTACAATGAGAGTGTTGACTTAAGTGAACTGTTTTCTTCCAGTTCTAACAATATATTAATCTGTGAGATTGATGAAAAAGTTGTTTGTTTTGGTTGGTTGTTGTCCTTAATATTCAAAGAGGACCAAAATGGCATCACTATGTTGGAGTTGATGTAGAATGTGTCCAGCTATGGCTAATCAGACCAATATGATCTCAGAAGACTCTAGCACATGTTGGAATCAAATAGCTCATATAAACATTTGGGATGGAGATGTCTCCAAATCTACGCATCTCACATTGTTTAGAGCTACTGCAATTCTACTTTGCTCACAGACCACAGCACCATCTTTGATGCAGGCGTGTCATGTAGGACATCCTGTACCAGTGTCTCCCATGTCTCACAAATGATACCAGAGTTCTTCAGAGAGACCTTAAGAAACAGCTTCTTTTGACTTCTATGTGAGTGCTTGCCCTGAATGAGTTCTCCATAAAATAGTCTTTTATGTAAATGTACATTTGGCATTTGAATAAGGTAACCAGCTCATCAGAGTTTCATTTTCTGCAGTAGAGTCTAAATGCTTGGCAGTTCAGCTCAAGAAAGGCTCTCAGTGTCTGGTACTTCATCTTGCAAGGTGATCTTCAGAAAGTTCCTGAAGCTAGTGGAGCTCAAGGACAAAATAGATAGCAAAACTATACTAGTGGGTGACCTCAACCTTCCCCTATCATATCTAGATAAATCAAACCAAAAAATAAATGAGAAAGAGATAAGAGAGGTGAATGAAATCCTAGAAAAATTAGAGTTAATAGATATATGGAGAAAAATGAATAGGGACAAAAAGGAATACACTTTTTCAGCAGCACATGGAACATTCACAAAGATTGACCATGTACTAGGGCATAGAAACATGACAAACAAATGCAAAAAAGCAGAAATAATAAATGCAATCTTATCAGATCATAATGCAATAAAAATAGTTATTAGTAAGAATACATGGAGAGGCAAACCAAAAACTAATTGGAAATTAAATAATATGATTCTTCAAAATAAGTTAATGAAAGAATAAATCATAGAAACAATGAACAATTTCATTGAAGACAATGACAATGATAAGACTTCTTACCAAAACCTATGGGATGCAGCTAAAGCAGTTCTAAAGGGAAAATTTATATCATT